>NW_025920353.1:75130-167213 GCF_902686445.1 Sciurus carolinensis
ATACTGTCAGGATCAGTAATGCATTAAAAATTAAGCTGAAATATTATCAATTGTAATGTTCTGTTTATGAATAAGAATAAGAAAAAACAAAGTCTGAATAAATAAGTTAAATTGTCAAAAGATATTGAAATAATCGTTTTAAGTATATGTTTTCATTTCCTTAAATAAACATAAAACTGTATAAGTAAGACAATGCTTGATTTAGCAATGATCTGTGAACTACATTTGCGAGACAAGAGGGTAATTTTATTATAATGTCTTTGTAGCAAAGTCTTAATACCTTGGATATCTCTGAAGCTCAGGTATTGTTTAAAATATTTTAGTTCTGAAACAAGGGAGGTGGTCTATTTTCAACTTTCACCTATACCCTGAGTTCATCAGTGCATAAACCAAACTGAGCTACTTTCCTTCTTTTGTCAGTAATGAATGATTTCTCCAATTGGCCATGTGTGTGTTCTGAGGGAAGAGTTCTGTGGAAACATTGGAGAATGCATGGGAATCTGGACTGACTAATCATAAATCATCGCTGTGCCCTCTGTCTGTGTACATGCTGTATGTTAGGTGCACCAGTGTTCTCTTATGATGGATTGCTGCTGGAGATCTCAAACCTATTGATTTGGTGAATATATCTAACTCATGAGCAGATGTTCTAGTATCCAGAATGATGTTTCATCCCCACAACCAACAGTATTTCCAGAGATTTTAAAATGGTTTAATATTTTCTGTTGTGGGTGGCATGGCTTGCTTTAGTACCCCTTGAATACTGTTTGTAATTATCCTTTTGGGGTGGGCCATAAACACCACCTTAGATTTTACCTAATATCCTACATTTTGTCTAGTATCTTGGCTCAGACAGCACATTTGTGATCTCTATAGTCTCCATTTTATGAAGAGCCTTTCTCTGACACATTAGCACTCAAAGTTAATAGACTTTTCTAGACTCATAAATTTGTACAGCAGAATTCTCAAGCATGGAGTGTATTCAACCCACACCAGAAGAGGCATTCTATGTGCTGCATTTATTTTTAATGTGGGGAATAAAAGAAGATATAATTTATTTTGTTCTTTATTTTGAAGGACATGCTTGGTTGCATCACTGGGCATCTGAACCTTTCTACCCATGTCGTAAGTTTATATAAAATTTTCTTTCAATTTTTCCAAAACTGTATTTATCTTCTACATGCCATTTGCCTTATGATATACCATCCCCCCATTTGTTACACTCTTTGAACATCCACTCTGATGACACAATGTCATTATTGTAGTATAACACTGATAATCTATGGCAATTTGAGATGTTAAAAAGTCTTGAACTATTATAATGGGGATACTGATTGAGGACAATTAACTTGGTTTCTATTTTATGTTACATTTTATAGAAAAATGCATAATATGTCACATATTTTTAAATCAAAATACTAAAGTCTGATGAGAATAATTCTCTTGACATACTGGGTTGAACTAACACCAAAGTGCAAAGAGTAATGTATTTAAAAACCAGTTCATAAGTTTAAGGCCTGTAATAATAGCACTTCCCATTTGCTTTCTGTTAAATTATCAAATGTCCAATTTGAATATTTAAGTGAGTGACAAATAACCAACCAGTGTATCATGGAATCTGTAGATCATATTAATGATTAAATCTTATTGACCTGTAGATAATCATAGTTGTTATTGGCTTCTGCATAAAAAATGGACCATATAAGTGATATGTTTTAATTATGACAGAAATTATCTTGGAAAACAATTTAAGTGTTTCTTTGACTTACCTGAATTGCTAAGGAAAATGAGATTTATCTTTCATTATGCAAAGACTGTATATATGAATCTATGTATAACTTTCGGTCTCAAAGAGTGTGTTACTAATAACTGCTGGATTTTTTGCCCATAATTAGTACAGTTTTTTAAAAATTAAAGACTGTTACCTAACTCTAAGAATGTGCACTAAAGACCAAGTTCAAATTCTTATTTGGTTAGTACTGAATATGGAGCATCAGTGTATATGTTGCAATAAGTTCCATGTTCTAGTTCATTCTTTGGGAACAATAACTTACTAGTGAAGATATTAGACATTTAATCTAATATACTCCATTATTTTAGAGCAAGAGAGTTCATTTTATTCCTTCATCTCCAAGTTATTAAAACTGTGGTAGAGAAAAAACTGTGGAAGAGAAAAAATATACATCTTGGTAAGGCAAACCTGCTTCTGATGTCTTTGTCTTTACTTTCCAGTCATAATTGAAGAGATATCATTGCTTTCCAAATCTTATAATTTCCAACAACTGTTCTACTGGTTATTTATATAGTAGATATTCACTTAAAATCAATCTGATGAGAAAGATCTTCTCAGATACTAATGGTATACTGGTGAACAAGCCAGATATATTTCCGAAGGGATATGAAGCTACTCTTGTTATTAAAATTGAATTGTTTTTTACACACATATACAGGTGACCATGGACATCAGAAAGTGACATTGTAAATTGAAAATATTTCTTTACAACCTTTGATTTGAGCTTCAAATTATTCTAGAATGTTCCCAATGACATGTTCTGCTTCTCAAAATCCTCATTAATCTTATACACAGTATACACATTATTTTCAGGCTGCTAGTTAAATAGAATTTTATTGGAAATAAACATTTAATTACAAATTTTTATGAAAATGTTTGCAACAATATAAGTATAATTAGAACACAAAAGAAACTTTATGTTACTAACAATTACTTCAAATGTTCAAATGCAGTGATCTCCCAGTGTATTTGTAAGGGGGATGTAAAAATCTCATTTCCTGTTCTAACATAAGATATATAAATTGTTTTCCATTTAATATTTATCAATTAGAATTTTCCATCTGTACTAAGGTATATGCACAAGTAAATATTCTTCCTCTTTTCTCCAACTTTGTAACTGAAATTTGATATCAAAGCTAATTTTTATTTTAATGACTTATTGACAATTTAACTGCTGGGAAAAGTAGTCACCTGAAGTACTAACACAATGATATATGATTACAGAAACTATCAAATGATCACAAAGATTATTACAAAATTATATATATATAATCCTTTATGTGAACTCGGTGTTCACTTTTTCTCTTTGTAAAATATTCTTGCAGTAGAATCATGGAATATTCCAGTCTAAATTATGCTTTGCATTAGAGAAGAAATCTTCTAGGTAAGTCCATGAAATTCTGACTTAGGCCAAGATTTTTATTCACATGTAAGAATAAAAATTTCATGCAAGATTAGTAAAATTTGATTTTAAAAATTATTCTAATTATTATACATTCTTAATAAAATTGTATATTTCCATACAAAATATATTAATCTTTTTCCACACTACAAAAATTGATGAACTTGTTTGTTGTCAAAGTGTTGCATAGGGTTTGAAAGAATATATATCTTATATTTGAATGAATATTGGATTTTTCTTACTTCAATTTATTGCCCTTGCTCACTAGTTACTGTTTTCATTTCTTGGAAAAATGACCATTTAAGTTTCCTGTGTGACCATTTAAGTTTTCCTCTAAAATTGTAAGTAGCAAAATGATCAAGATCTATCCTACCATCACAAAGCTGTAATTTTGAAATTGTTATCCTCGAGCATGTTAATTTTCTAAAAATGGGATTTGCAAAAGCAAAACAATATTACCATTGAGGAAGATCTTCCACCCATCATCTCTCCAGAGACACCCCAATTTCAACAACTGTACAGTCATTAAACTGCTTTCACAAGAGATAAGGAACAAGACAAGGGACCATGCATGATTCAGTATAACAACAAAAGAAACACATTGAAGAATGCAGGAAGAACCCTCCTCAATTCCACACCATGTGGAACCAAGCTTAGCATCAGCTTGGGAAGTCAAGAGGCTGCCTTCACCAACACTATCCCAACCTTGGGTAACACAGCATGGAACAAAATTTCATTCATTGGTGTGATGTCAGGGCAACAAGAACAGTACTGTGCCTTAGAATTTAATGACAGACTTCTCAAATTGAATACTTGGGAAGACATTCATGTCCTCTAGCCATAGGCCGGTTCTTATGGACAAAGCCTCTGAAACAGCCAGGGCCACATGGAGAGAGGCAGCCCCAGTCCATTGGACTTCTGGCCAGTATCACTTGTAGCTGGTCACCACACTGCTGTTCCATGAGTCTGCCTCAGCAGTAGGCAGTCAATATTAGTATGGGTCTTGGTGTTTTCCAGTGCTGTGATGGTTCAGTGTGCTGTGACTTGGGGCATGCCACAGCCTGAAAACATTAATTCCTACAGGCATGGCATTAGATCATTAGGAAGTTTCATACTCCTGGACCACAGTCAAGTTACCCTGGAAGTGACCACTGGACCTAGGCTGATCTCAGGGCCAGGCCTTGAGGGACTGACTATGGTTTTTAGGTAGTAACTATGGTTTTTAGGTAGTTAGAAAAGGCATGCAGAATACCACACCAACCATGGTGTTGCTAAAAAAAATAAAAATAAAAAAATTAGGAAAAAACCCTACAATTGGTTTGCCCTCTAACACTGAAACAGGGATAATATAGCATCAGATTTTTAAAAAACCTGGATTTAGGGCATCATTAAATGCTATAATTAGCCAAAGGAACTACAGGATCAGAATAAATTAGCAGTCTGCTTAGAATTGGTGGAAAGGTACAAACCAAGCCATACAGATTCCAATAAAAATCAGATCCATAAGTGTGTAGGTGGCACTGCACACCAATAAATAGAAATATGACTTCATGTAACTATTAAAATAAGGCACCAGATAATGAAGAAGTATCAACAAATTTAAGTCCTTTTTGTCAATGTAGAATTTAAAAATTATTGTTTTTGGGAAAGCAAGATTCAAGAAAAAACAATAAAGATTTGATACTCCACATCAGTAATTATCAGGGAAATACAAATCAAAATCAGAATGAGATATCATTTACTCCAGCAAGAATGGCTGTTATAGAAAATCTATATTGAACAAGAATTGGTGAGGATGTAGAGAAAATGAACACTTGCACGATATTGGTGGGAATGTACAGTAGCATAGTCATAATGGAAAATGGTAAATGAAGTATTTTCTAAAAAAATTAAACACTGAGGGTTTGGGAATATAGCTCAGTTGGTATCCTTCTTGCCCAACAAGCACGAGGCCGTGGGTTCAACTCTCAGCACTGAAAGAAAAAAAAAAAAAAAAAGAATTAAACATTGAGGTACCATATGATCCAGCTTTTCCAATATTGAAAATATATACAAATTAAATCAGTATGTCAAAAAGGATCTGAATTCCCATGTTTATTATAGCACTATTCACATTGGCCAAGAAATAAAAATAACTGAAGTGTCCATCAACTGATAAATGGATTTAAAAGATGCAGCATACAATGAAATACTATTTACCTATAAAAAATAATGAAATTTTGTTATTTGCAGCAAAAGGGATAAAAATAAAAATCATTATTTTAAGTGAAATGAATCAGACACAGGAAGATAGATAACACATTATTTTACTCAAATTATAAAAGTTGATCTCATCAAAGCCGAGTATGATTTATACTATTATGTATATAGTACAACCTAGAAAAAAATTAATCTGACAAAACATGCCTGATATTGACTCAAATGCTGATGTTTAATTGTGTCCATGAGTCCCGTCATGCAGGTGCATGTCAGGGCCCAGGAGAGTCAGAGCACACTGACCTGTCTCTCACCACTCCTGCCAGCCAGAAAAATGGAATTAAGGACAGAACCAAAGTTTGAGATTCAAATGCTAACCAATAGCTTGTGTAGTTCTCCAAAAGGTCATCAGCATAAATTTGGACCAATAGCAATGCTACTTTTTCCAAACCCTGATTAGCATAAATTTGGACCAATAGCGTTGACCCAAGCACCATATTTACCCTTGGAGTCGCACATTCAAGCAGTAAACTGCTGTGAGATTTGTGAGGTGGATTTGATTTATTTATTTAATTATTTATTTAATTATTTATTTATTATTTATTTATTTGTTTATTTGTTTATTTATTTTGCGCTCATGTGAGGAGCAGGGATTAGACCAGGGACATTAACTCATTAACTACAGAGACCTTTGGATTCGGAAGACATGAACCATGCAAGAGAAAATTAGCCGTGAGCTTCCCAGGTCTGCTATTAAGAGCTGCTTGGTTACCCAGGTTTGCTGCTTCCAGGGAACCTACCTGCCGATGGAAGGAAGAAACTCTCCTTACACCACAGGGACCTTTTAGAGAGGTATGTGTACTTATTCACACGTATCAATGAAAATGAGACTTGTTGTTATGGAAGGTTGAATAATGAAGTTTTCGAAGCAATGCCAGATTCTACTTTTCATGGAATACCAGCTAATCTCGTGGTAGAGTTTAGAGTAGGTTGCATGCTTCAGACTAGATCATAGGTTCATTGATTTGGTGTTCTCTTTCCTCTGAAAAGAATATTTGAAAGAGTCTCATCATTAACATAATGTAAGAAAGCTAACAAATTCAGATTTTGTTCTCAGAGCAGAACGAAATGAGGTAAAGGTTGATCAGTAAGGGGAACAGATGACTGTAATACTTACTCAGGTGGTTTGAGAGTTGGGTTTGGTGTGACAGTAGAGAGTTGAGTGGAAGGAATTTGCGGTTACCCCAAGGAAGAATCTGGGCACAAATACACAAAAATAAAAATATTGAGATACTTTCTAGCAGTCTTACGGCCATAAACTGTAGATTGTTTGTGCACATGAATTAAAAGATAAATTAGGAATTCTTTAATTAATGAATTAAGTTTTAGCAGCAAGATTGAACATATTAATATAGAAATGTAGTAGAGAGTGCTTTAGTTGATAAAGAATAGTATAGCAAGTCCTGTGTTTAGGTGCAGAAATGAAACCATGTCCTCTAGAAATTTGAGTCACAAAAATTTTAGGGGAGAGATGCTGACTAAAGTTTAAAGAGTAAAGGAATAGAATTGAACATGTGTGCAAGTAGCTATTTCTGTAATTATTTGAGGGAAAAATAGGCAACAGGTGTTAGACGGAGACAAGTGGCAAAATAAAAATACATGGCTTGGAGGATGATGTTATTTTGCTGAAATTACATTTGGAAAGGAGAGGGTATCACAGTGTTAGTGAGAAAGAATTAAATAAGTAAATATCGAACTCCCAGAAACAATACCAAACACAGAAGAAGAGATGAAACTTCGTCATAGAAAAGTTTAAATTTAATTCTCATATTTTTAATTCCATGTCAACTAAGGAGTTTTATTCTCTAAAGACAATTATTGAATTCATGAAAAGTCTTGGTTTTGAAGTAAATTGAGAGGATTCGAAGAGCTGATTCTGCATAAGCAGAGAAAAATTTGAGTAGAAATGCTGGACTTTTCTCTTAGTAAAGTCATTTTCTTTATTAAATATTATTTCCTTTAATATATGTCCTGAATGTTTAAAATGGTTTGCTTCTCCACTTGATTTTCTGGGAAATTATATATCAGATATTATCAAATTTTAAATTTTTTGGCTATGTAGAAATAGAATTTCATTTTACATCCAATATTTAACTTTTATCTGCCATATTTTTGAGTTTTCAATTCTAAGTGAAATTTATTAGTTATTTAACCATTATATATATATATATATATATATATATATATATGTATATGTAAAACAGTGCTTCACTGTTGCTTATCCACCTACTTAGAGCTTATTTTTCTCCTTATCTTTTCATTTCAGTGTCTTGTTTCCCCTTTTATGTAATTCTTTTTTTTCAAACATCCTTCATTGGCCATTTTTGTGTACTTCTAAGACTGATCAATAATATTTCATTTCTGTTCCATTCATATTTATTAACTTTTACTGCATCATAACTCTTTTCAATTTTATTCCTTATTATACATTTTATATCACAGAACATATTTCTAAGAATATTATTTATAAAATCAGATGTGCTGTGAAATTGTTTTTGCTATGTATATGATAGCAGTGATATTTAAAATTCAAAAGAAAATACATTAACTGGAAGTTTTGTACCTTATTAAAATAACACATCAAATATATATGTGCATAATAATATATACTGTTTATCAATATGAGTGAATTTATGCTGCTGCCACTGTTTTTTGTTTTTAATTTACTGTTCAATAGTATAAACACTTACCTTTGTTTTATGGACCTGCACACAATAGACTTTTATTTATGTAACAATCTATCAGTCCTTAATGACTTTCTGTACTGGCTGCAAATATAGGGAGCCTTTCCTGATCTTAATAAGATCCAATAAATATTAATATGTTTTTAAAAACATGAATGAATATGAATAACTTAATTTTTCTGTATATAGTGAGCTAGATTTCCAGGTATTACCATTTATTAAAGAGACAGTCTTTTCCTCATTGTGTATTCTCAGCACTTGTGAAAACTTATTGACTGCAAGTGCATGGATTATTTTTCTGGACTCTCATTCCATTTGCCTTTTTATCTATTTTTATGCTGTTACCATCCTGTGTTGATTACTACAGTTTTATCTCTAAGGTTTTATTCAAGTAGTATGATGTGTCCAGATTTGGTTTTGCTCAAGATTGTTTTAGATATTTGAAGACCTTTGTGGTTCCTTGTGATTTGTAGGATTTTTTACTTTTTGTCCCTGGAATTTTTATGGAGATTTTTAAAGTACTTTTTGTATCTATCATAAGTGGCATTGTATTTTATTTTTCAAGTAGTTCCTTGTTAGTGTATAGAAACACAACTTTTATATGTTGATTTCATATCCTGCAGCATAAAATATATTAGTTCTTTGTGTGTGTGTGTGTCTGTGTGTGTGTGTGTGTGTGTTGTCTTTAGAGTATTTTAGATATAACATCATGTCATCTGCCATTAAGGACAGCTTAACTTGTTTTTTATTTTCAACCTGATGTACTCCCACACCCAGGCCCTTTTTAATTTTTTTTCTTTGTTTTGTGCTTAATTGCTTACTAGGCCTTCCTGGAATACCTTGATAAATTTGGTAAGATTGGGCAACCTCTCTTGTTAACTAATAATAGAGGAAAATATTTAACTTTTCCCTATTTCAGCATTTTGTTAGCTTGATTTTTGTCATACACTTTCATTATTTAGTTTCATTCCTTATATATCTAGTTTGTTGAAAGTCTATTTTTTAAATCAAGGAAGTATGTTTAATATTGTTGAATGCCTCTTGTGTATTTGTGGATGTGATCACAATGGTTTGTGTACTTCCATTTTTCTTATGTCGTTCATTGGACTTATTGGTCTTTGATATTTTTAATCTCATATGATTTTGGTATTAGGGTAATGATGGTCTGGTAATATCATTTGGGAAATATTTCCTCCCCTTAATTTTTTTTTTAACATTTTGAGTAGGAAATGGTATTCCTTGAACATTTGTTAGAGGACAGTAAGAAAACCATCAAATCCTGGGCATTTGTTTGATGAGATTCTTTCTACTACTGATCCAATCTCCTTACTTCTTGTTGGTATGTTCTGGTTTTTTCTTTCTTAATGATTCAATGTCGGAAGTTTGTTTGTATTGTGGAATTTACCCATTCATTCTGGGTTATCTTCATAGTACTTTGTATTACACCTTGTATTTCTATGACATCAATTTTAGTGTCTACTCTTTTTATTGTATTTCAGTCATCTTTTTTTTTCATTATATTGTCTGACTTAGGTTTGATTTTATTTATCTTCTTAAAAAAAAACAACTCTTGAGTTTTTAAAATTTGTTTCCATTAGTTTACCAGTCATTATTTCACTTATTTCTGCTTTTGTTCTTTGCTTTTTTCTATATTCTTTGACTTCAATTTCTTTTTTTTTTAGTACCATTAGGCATATTACTAGGTTGTTTATACCAGGCCCTCTATCTTTATTGATGTAATCAAAAATGGCTATAAACTTGCCTGTTACATGGATTTTCTTTTACTGCAACCTACTAGTTTTGGTATGGTATTTCTAAATATGATCAACTCATGCTTTATTTTTTAAAATTTTCCTTTGATCCATTGGTTGTTTAGGAGAATGTGGTTTGTTTTCCATGTATTAGTGAATTTTCCTGCTATTTATTTTTAATTTCATGTCATTGTGCTCAGATATGATACCTAATATGATTTTAATATTCTTAAGTGTCTTAAAACTTGTTTTGTAAACTACAATATGATCTCTCCTGGAGAATGACCTTGTGTGCCTTCAAGAAGAATGTATATTTTCTTACTTTTGATGAAATAGTTTTTGTCTACTAGATTCACTTGTGTAAAATATAGTTATATATATATGAAATTAGTTGGCTAATGGCTCTAGGAAGAGTTGCCACCAGTTGGTTCAACGTTTAGTCTTATAAAAATGGAAGTGATGGCCTCCAAGCATTTTACATACCGGACTAGAATCTGGAAGGATCATATGGCTAAGTATGTTTGCTTATTTTTATTTATTGTTATTGTTCCAGGGATTGAACCTAGTGAAGCTTAACCCCTGAGGCATAATCCCCAGGTCTTTTTATCTTATTGAGAGACAGGGCCTCACTAAATTGCTTAGGCCCTTGGTAGTTGCTAAGAGTGGCATCAAACTTGGAATCCTCCTGCCTCAACCTCCCAAGTCCATATGCCACCATGCCCAATTTGTTATTCTTTATTTTTATAAAAGGTTTTTCTATTGTTTTCTTATTATCTGAATTATTACTTTTTGAGTTTATGACAAAAATATTTTAAGTGAATAACTCTCCATTGTTCACTTTTCTTTTATTATTATTCTACTGTAGTTTTTTGACTCTTTTGAACTCTACAGCCACATTAATCAAGTTGGTCATTTTAAAAATTTTCTAGTACATTCCTCAGTTGTTTTTGTGTAAATGTGAAATTGGTACATGCTTACAGTTGCATGTTTCTAAATGAAGGATCACAAATAATTCCTAAAACTGGCTATCTAACAACTTCATATGTAACGTGATCTAAACCAGGAGTTTGCAAACTACAACCCTTCGGCCAAATCTTACACATCATTTGTTTATGTTAATAAAATTTTATTATATTATAGTTACTTGTATTTGATGCTTCACACAAATTAGGTATTTGTGACAGTATTACATGTCTCAAAAAGCCTATTTACCATTCATACCTTTAAAGATAAAGTTTTTCTTAAAATAATAATGATCCCTGAGCTTAGAAAGTTTGCAAAAAAATTTACTTCGGTAAAAAGTATATCACTTTAAACTTATCTTTCACTTCACATTTTTACATCGATATTTTTCATTGTTCTCTAGAACATAATACTGTTCTCATTTAAAACCTGTGCTAGAGAAAACAAGCAACAGGAACTGTAAAATTATTACCACTTCAAAAATAAATGTTGCATAGCATGCAGAAGTTTATACATTTTGTTGAAATTTTCAGATGTAAATTTTTTTTTGCCTAAAATTCAGATACTTATTATTCTCTCACATCTGCTCAGTTTGCTATAAATGACTAATCTAAATGTATAAAGGCACCATAGATGCTGAAATTCTATTATCTGTGATGACTACTTTGCTAACTTTAGGCACCATTAGTTTTATAAAACTTAATTTGAGATATAATGTAACAGTATCTGAAACATTTGGTAAGATGGTTATTTCATTTGGGGGGTAATTATTTGTTATTAGTTTATTTTAAATGCAGAAATATTGCGGTTCATTTTGACATAATTATACAAGTATGGAGTAAAATTTACTCCATTTCAACTCTGGTACTTTCCCTTTCCCTTTGTTACTCCCTCCCCCTGTTCCTTTTCCTTTAATGATAGTTCTATTTTTTATAGTTTTTTTTTTTTTTTAATGAGTGCCTTGTGGATATAAATTCACTGTGGTATATTCATCCATGTATGTAGCACAGTTTGATCAGATTCATTCTACTGTTCTTCACTTTTCCCATGCCTCCTTTTTGGCCCTCAAGTTTTTTCCTCTACCTCACTGATCTCTCTTGTGTTATCATGAAATTTCCCTCTCCCAATGCTGCCTGCTTATTTTCATCTAGCTTCTGCATGTCAGAGAAAATATTCAAACCTTGAATGCCTGGGTCTGTCTTATCTCTTACCATGATGTTCTTCAATTCCAGCCATTTACCAGCAAATTCCATTATTTTATTGTTAATGGCTGAGTAAAACTCCATTTTGTGTATATACCACATTTTCTTCATGCATTTCTCTGTTGAAAGGCACCTAGGTTAGTTCCACATCTTGACTATTGTAAATTGTACTGTTAAAAGCATCGATGTACCATATCCCTACAGTGTATAAATTTTAGATCTTTGACTGTAAACCAAGATGTGAGATAGCTGCATCATGGTGGATTCATTCCTCATTTATTCAGGAATCTGCATATTTCTTTACAAAGTGGTTGTAGTAATTTGAAGTCCTATCAACAAAGAATAATTGTACCTTTTCCTCTACATCCTTGTCAACATTTATTAGTATTATATTCTTGATAATTGCCATTCTGACTAGAAGTAGATGAAATCTGAGTGTATTCTGATTTCCCCAGTAGCCAGGAATGTTGGACTTTTTTTTTTCATGTATTTATTGACCACTTGTATTTCCTTTTTATATGAGTATCTATTTTTAGTTCTTAGTTCTTTTGCCTATTTATTAATTGGATTGTTAGGGTTTTGATGTTAAATTTTTTGAACTCTTTATATATTTTGGGCATTGATTCCATATATGAGAAACAGGTGGCAATGATCTCCCATTCCATGGGCTCTCTTCAGCTCTTTTCTCATTTTGCATGAAGAACCTCTAACTTGAAGTCATCCTTCTTACTGATTCTTTGTTTTATTTCTAATGCTTTAGTAGTTATTCTACAAAAGTCAGTGTATCTGCCAGTATTTTAGAGTGCCGAGCCTAAATTTTCTTTCAGCTGTTAAAGATTTGATATTCTAATTCCTGAGTGTTTGATCCACTTTGGATTTACCTTTGTTCAGGATAAGAGCCTTAGGGTTCAAGTTTCATTCTTCTACATATGGATATTCACTTTTCCCAGCACCATTTGTTTAAAAGTCTTTTCCTTCGTGCTGGATGTGTTTTGGCAACTTTGCGGAGTGTCAGATGAGAGTAGTTCTGTTTTCTATTCCATTGATTTTCATTGATCTCTGTTTTGGTGTCACTTACCCTGATGTTCTTGTTAGTGCTGTAGTATTAAGTTGAGGTTCCATGTTGTGACGCCTTCAGTTTTGCTCTTCCTGCTCTGGAGTACTCCAGCTCTTCTGGGTCTCTTATTCTTCCGAATAAATTTTAGAACTGTCTTTCCTGGTTCTGTGAAGAATGTCATTGATATTTTGACAGAAATTGCATTAAATCTGCAGTGCCTTTGGTAATGTGGCAATTTTGATAAAATTCTGCCTATGGACAAGCATTGGATGTCTTTCTATCTTCCAAGGTCTTCTTCAATTATGTTCTTTAGCATTCTATTTTTTTCACTGTAGAGATCTTTCATGTCCTTGGTCAGATTTATTTCTAAGATTTTACTTGAGGTTATTGTGAATAGGATGACTTTTTTTCCAAGTTAATGGTCTTTTTATTGGGAAAAAAAGGCTAGCATTTACAACTTGGAATAGATGTAAATTGTAATTTCTTCAACAGCGATGTCGATGATTGTGCTGAAGTCCTCAGCCACAACCTGCTCTGCCAGCTCCAAGTCATGGTTTAGAAGATTTTAAAAAGAGTCCAAAGATACTCCCTTGACAAAAGATTTCATATTAAAAATTTGTGTAAGTGACAACCTGACATCCATTTCACTCTAACACAATGCAGAAAATGCTAAACTAAAATATATAGGTGTACCACCAGGGTGTCACTGTCACTACTTGGTCAGAGGACATGAAGTACAAGAGGAGGATGACTTTTCTAATGTGTTTCAGAAGATTCATCATTGGAGTACAGTAAAGTCTTTTATATATGTTGTAATTGTATCTAGTTATTTTGCTACATTTGATTATCAGCTATTCCGGTGCAGCTTTTGGAGTCTCTAGGGAATATTGTCATCAACAAGCAGAGATAATTTGACTTTTCCTTTTTCTTTGTGCATTCCTTTACTTTCCTTCTCTTGTCTGATAGCTCTGACTAGAATTTCAAGGATTATGCAGAGTAGGAGTGATGAGACTGGATATACTGGTCTTGTTCCAGATTTTAGAGAAACTACTTTTAGTTTTTCTCCATTTAGTGTGATATTGACTTTGGGGTTTTCATGTAATACATTGATAATATTGAGGGATATTCCTTTTACCCTTAGTTTCTCTACTGTTTTAAACCTGAGTGGGTGCTGGCCTTTGTTCAATGCATTTTCTGTATCTTTTGACATAATTCCATGATTGTGATCATTAACTCTATGTAGGTGTGAATTGAATTGATTGATTTACATATGTTGAACCATCTTTGCTGGGATTATGCCTTTTTGATCATGTTATCTTATCTTTTTGATGTGTTCTTAAAGGTGGTTTGCCAATATTTTATTTTTGAATACATGTTCATTACGGATATTGGTCTGGAATTTTATTTCCTTAATGCATTTTTGACTGGTTTTAGAATCAGGATGATAATGACACTGGCTTCATACAATGGGCTTTGGAGTGTTCCATTTTTTTTCTATTTTATGGAATAATTTGAAGAGAATTGGCAAGAGTTCTTCTTTAAAGATCCAGTGGAACTTGATTGAGCATCCATCTGGTCCAGAGATTTTTTTGGGGGAAGGCTTCAAATAGCTGCTTCAATTTTATTACTGCATATTGGTTTGTTTTCTGTATCCTCAAGTTTCAATTTGGGTAGATCACTGGCTTTTCATAATCTGTCAAGATTTTCAAGATTTTCTAGTTTGAGTATAAATGTTCAAACTATTTTCTAATGATTCTATGGATTTTTGAAATATTTTTCTTGTCTTCATACCATATTATCTGTTCACATAAGAAAGTGCAATTCCACTTAATAACAGAATTATATAATTTATGTACTTCCTACCTCATCGTGTTGTTCTGAATATTAGTATAGTCAATGACATAGTAAACATCTGCTGTTTAATGCATGTTGTGTATCACAGTTTTTTGATGGTACTGCTGTTAAATGCTGACCCAACCATTCCTATATAGGTGGCAGTTAGTGTTATAGACATCAAAGTAAACACTGGACATTTACCTAAAGACTGTGCATCTATTAACATTAGTGTTATTCCTGTCTCCCCTCTTCCTCCAAGAGAAGTTGTAAAGTATTTGGGACAATCCAAATTCACAGAGTAGAGATCCTACAGCTCAGCAATATTCACATCTCAAATCAAGTAACAGCAACTCCAAACCTACACACAATCTAGACCCACCTAAGCTTCAAAATTACATAATGACATAGAATTAGGGAGAAAAGTCCCCAAACCAACAATGAGACCCCAAGGAGGAAAAACCAGAGTGGTCCCCTCAGGTCACATCCTTGGACATATACTCATATACCAAATAAGAGAGAAGTCCCAAAATAAAATTATAACCACATATAAAAAACATGCATACAAAAGACACAGGGGAATACATCTCAAATAATGTGCAAGCCTTCTGAAAACATGAGGAATCAGGCAAACAAATCTGCCCTCAATTCTCAATACTCACAGATATTTAAGTTTGCTATAAAGAAGGAGAAATACAAATTAACAAGAAGTAATAAATAAAAGAAGAAGAAGAAATAGAAAAAATTTAGCTATTAGTCGGGGAAGAGATCTCAGTGTTCAATAAGAGGGGGAAAAACTCGATAAAAGCAAACAAGCAAATGTAAGATCAAAACAACTCAAACCCATGGATTTATACCCCACCTATGTTAATACAAGGCCTAAGTATAAACAGGCACAGAGAATACAGTAAAACTGAATGTATAATTATATGAATGTCTATATATATTTCAAATCTGATCACAGTGAGAAAATACACATACCCACATATCTCATACACAAATGTTCCAAAATGGAGAAAAGTTCAAAATAATACAATAAAAGAAAATGATATTTGAAAATTTTAAAAAGTTCAAAGTTAAAAATGATGAATAAGCAATAAAAGTATATTAAAACTTGGTAAATACAGATAAAAATAGACAATAAAAAATGAGAGAAAATCTTAATGGGAAGTAAAGGGCTTGTTGGCATGGATGATTTTTTATTCTTTATATTTATTGTTGTCTTTGTAAGCATGGGTCAAGAGCTGTGGGTTGCTAAGTCCAACGCCTCTGTGTTCCTCACTTAGTGACTGATTCTTATTGCTAGAGTCAAAGGTGGTTGTAGTAGATCTTAACCTTCAGTCTCGTAGAATAGGGTGGGCTAGACTGGGAAATGCTGACAAATTGTGTATTACACAAGTGGGTGTGGTGCAGAGTTCTAAGTTGGAAGTTCCAGTAGTTGAGTTTTAGTTTTGGCTGAACCTTGAAGCCCTGTCAGTGGGCATTTTGGATTAGTTCCATGTCTTTTACTGCAGGGGAGTTGTTGGTCTCTGTAGGCTGTATCTAAAAATCTTTAGGAATGGCTGGCAGGTGGTAAACCAGCAGAGCCACTGGTAAAATCCACTTTTAAGGCATAAAGAATAAACCTCCACAGGTTTCACTTCTGTGCCATGATTATGAATTATCAGGTGTCCACAGTGTTTTGTAGATGCTCCTGTGTGGTTGCCATAAGTGTCTTCCCAATAGCTCTTGTGGAGCATCATCAACAAAGGGAGTTTTCTCACCTTGATATCCAGATCCTGTATGATTCTGGTACAATTTTCTTTGTTTCTGTTTCAGTCACTCAGGTTCAGGGAGATGCCAGGAATCATAACAGGCAACTGCTGACAACTTCCTTTAGGAATTCTTGATTTCTTGACTCTGCTTGCTGCTGGGTAGTGTTATAGATGATTCCTGCACTTGTGATTGGTTCCCCCACACAGGAATGCTTTCCATGCTCATGAACATTTTCCACTTCAGTTATCCCATTTCTTGTTGAACTGTCTGCCATTGAGCGATTTGGGGTGGTTTTTACTGGTCTACTTCCATCCATGACTATGTCCATTAAGATTATCCTTCCTCTCTAGTTCACAGGTTCCCCCACGACATTTTTTAAATTAATTTATTTCTTATCAACTGACCTCACTCTTCTTTGTTTGCAATCCTCCTTCCCCTCAGTGTCTTATGTATGTCCTGCTGACAACTAAACTGTCACATCTCTAATCTATTAGATCTTAAATTGTGTTTAAGGTTTTCTGACTTTCTGTGTCTTTCTGGTTTCTTTCATAGTTCACTATTAGCATTTCTGTGGGTTTCCTTAGTTACCCACCTCATGAGGAGTAGTCCTCTCTCTTTGTAACTCTGGTGCTGAGGAAGTGCAGGAAAGCACATCCTTTCTCCATTCCACTATCTTTAGACCCCCTCAAGTGGCTACTTTTGATTTTGTACCAGGGATTGAACCCAGGGGTATTCAAAACCGAGCTACATCCTGAGCAATTTTTTATATTTTATAAAAAAGTATAAAATAACTTATAAGTTACTTAGGGCCTCATCAGGCTGGCTTTGAACTCACAGTGTTCCTGCCTCAGGTTACAAAACTGCTGGGATAACAGGCATGCAACACTGTGCCTGGCATACTTTTAAATATACAATTTCTTCAAAAATCAATATCTAGAAAATATACAGCAGTAGGGGAGAAGGAGAACCCAGAAGTTTCTTTTCCTGTGCTGAACATTGGAGGAGGGTTTCAAAAGAAGAGAGTGAACCACCACACTGCTAAGAGAGGACAAGTTAAGATTGTTGAAATTTCTAGATGGAGTATTGTCCATGACCTCTGAGAAAAGTTGTTCATGGTAACCTTGTGTGAAAGAGCTAGAATTTAGTGAGACTGAGTGAATGAAAGTCTAAGAGGTATTATTGCTTGCAGTGACACTGTATGAGACCTTCTGCTGTAAAACCAAGCAGTGATGGACACTAATGGGTCGAATTGTCTGGGATCAAGTGAATGGAACTCATTTAGCAAATGAACTGTCTTAAATTAGAGTTCAAGGAAAGATTCTACACTTGGCCTTTGGAAGGTGAAACTTTTTGGGTCATTCCTCAGGAAGCAGTTCTTTGGAGCAAAGTCACCAGGGTAGCCATAAAATTGATAGAATCACAGAAAAACTATGGAGTTATATAGGACCAATCTGGCAAGCACTGGGCAGTGGTAGCAAGTCTTGGATAAAAATGGGTGATGCAAAGCCTGACTTGTGACCATAATTTCTTTTCTCTATCTACTGGTTGTCAAATTAGATTATATTTAAGATCTAATAATTCTGTTAATGCTTTCAATAAACTCATAATATTTTACTAGATACTAAGAAACCTATATACTAATATATAGGATTTTGAAACTGAATAGTTATTTTCCAAAATGTTTCTTTTAATACTGTATTTAAGTTTTGATTAGAGTACATATAAGCATGTTATTTTAAGTTGTAGTTCTGTTATTATTTTTTGATCTAAAGATCAAGAACTTTTTTTACTTCTACCTTGTTTTCACTCTTCCTGTTGATCTAATTTTGTGTTCGTTTTATTGAAATAATTTCTTTAAATATTTTATGCCTTTGAATGTGTTAATAGTTAAAAAGTATTAAGAATGTATTATTCAATTTGTCAGTCTACCATCTAATCTAATATTAGACTGTGGAATATATGGTTACTTTTAAATATATGATTTCTTTGCAAAACTGTATTCAGGCATTGAAAATCTTGAAGTCCCAGAGAAGGTATACATCAACCACCTTTATTTCAAAAATAGTTGAAATACATCTGATTTAACAGTAACATAGGTGAACAAATATTGTTTATAAGCTGGGTTTCCTTGATTAGAGTGGTAGTCAATGTTGAAACATCTTTTTTTATCTCATGGATATATTTAGTTCATAAATATTGAGTCAATATTTAAATTTCAGGAAACTCATGCAAAAATCTGGATTACAAGCTTCTAAACATGGGGTTTCCTCTGAGCCCCTGATTCTGTGTGATGCTCAGGGTGCCCCCTTCCTACTGGCATGTGTGTCATTCAGTTTTCTGTAGGCACACTGCAACTTTCACTCAGAATCCTGCACTTTGCCTCTATAAAGGAGTTTATGACTCCTGTTTTAAAACACATTTTGACTAAAATTTTTCATGATAACTTTTATTAATTTACTAGGATATGAGCTATGGAATATAATTTTGAAATGGAATTGAATTTTAGAATTTCAAAACTGGTATTTTTCAGAGTTTTTCCTTATGTATAATATAAAAGTCATATTCCCATTAGAATTTCTGTAAATTTCTTTAGGTTACTCTTGGATAGAGGTAGACAGTATATACATATTGTAAACAACATTGTATCTTTTACTGCAGCCTTGCCCCTTAAAAATGCAAGTGATTTAGAGTCTTTTGAGATGCTAAAGTAAACCATGTGTATCAGTATAAAATATTTTTGGTATACAAAATTTCTGAGTTATATTTTACCTCAAATTATAAATTACTTTGGCAATTAATATGGAAAAAAGGTGAGGTTTGGTATTTCTGGAAATTTGACTTTCTTTGGAAGATAGATTGATAAGCCCTTGCTTTACTGATGAAAGTTTAATTCATTAATTAAATAAGATATTTAAATCATTTTACTACTGTGTTTTAGGTTTGGGAGTTATTGAGAATAAAGTTACAGCCCCTGTCCTGGAGATAGTTTTGTATAGATAGGGACAGCAATTACATAACTCCAAAACATCTTGATAAGGGCTATGACAGAGGCAAAGAATCCTGGAAAGAGTAAACATTTGAAGCAAGTTTTGGAGATGGCTGGAGGTCATGTGGCCACTCTAGGAAAAGGAGGACATTGTAAAGTGAAAGAGCAGCTCCTGTGGAAGTGCAGGGTGGTAGGAAGAAGAGGCTACTCTTCATTTTCTTTATATATCTTGTGTTTGTGTTCAGATGGTCTATTATCAGATTTTCAGTTTCATAGAGCAATTTTATTAATAAATTGTTTTTGTTTTCCAGAAAAGGGCACACACCAATTTTACTCTCTCTGTCAAGAAACAAACAGCAGATGGCAGAATTTGTAATTCAGATGAAAGCAAATATACCTGCTGTTGATAAGAAGGGAAGGTATAGCAGGTTGATCTTATTTTTTAAAAAAGCCTTAATGGTGTGGTAATAGTTGCTCAAATCAGAAATATTAAATTAATTGAAAGACGAATGTTAACTTATAATTATTGAGAGAGAACTATAAGCAAAAACTACTTTTAGATTGAAATACATTTACTTGGACTAGGCCATACAAAGATACGTATATGGTATACATATTTATTCCTTTAAAATATTGCTTGTTTTTTAAATTTGTAATTGGTTTTATTGGTCACATGATCTTATGTTAGCCAAAGGGGTTTTGTGCTAGTTTGTATAGACTTTTAGTTTATTTTTGATTCAGTACTAAATTTCTTAACATTTTATTGTGTTTTTAACTTCTGCTTCCTATTTACTTTCCCTTTGAAATTGCTATGTTAAGTAAAAACAGGCATTGAAAATCATTTTTTCATTTGGATGATAGTTTTCTTGTTTGTTTGTTTGTTTGTTTGTTTTTTGCAGTACTGGGGATCAAACTCAGGGCCTTGTGCTTGTGATACAAGCACTCTACGAGCTGAGCTATCTCCCCAGCCCAATAGTTTGTTTTAAATTACTTCTTTTTAAGTAATTGATATTTGGTTATCCCTAAATAAAAATTAATTGAAATTGCCAGATGCTGTTCTTTTTCTAACATATTTTGATGCTTTATTTTTTAATTGGCATGGGAAAAGAAAAAATAGGTTTACTGGAATAAACATTTTCTTTAATGTAAGAAGGTCTTAGGTGTCTTATAAGGAGAAAGAAGAGTTCAGATTCATGCATGAGTGAGATGCCTTTATAGATATCCTATTTGCAAAGTGTGTCAACTTGGAAACACTACATATCACTATATGTTTCCTGATATGAAAAAGGGACAAATATATGCTTGATGAGTGATTGTAATAATATATATATAACATTGAGTTCAGCATCTAGAAAATGCTTGTTGGTGTTGTTAATTGAAACTGATGACTAATCAGCAGTATTATTATTTTAAGACTGCACATCATTTTTACTTGCTTGACTATGAATTAAAATATGTTACATCAGACTAGGGAAGAAATGGAGCATTCTTCATTGAAATCTTTACCTACTTTAGATAAGTGACCTCATCATTGTTATTGTCCATCAAAGGATTTTAAGTTTGTAACTTCTCCCCCATTGGGACAAAAGGTTTTCTTTCTTGTTCTTTTTCTTTTAGCCTTGGGGATTATTTGCAAAAATGAACACTTGATCTCCAAAGATGGTTTTGTCTGTTAGTATAAATAAAGCAAGCTGTTAAATTGGAAAAATATATCACATTACTGCTTAAATAACTTTATTAAATTACCTAAGGCTGAAGTGATCTTTGTTATTGTAGAACAGTCCTCATGCTTTCTCCAAAATATAAATCCAAAAATATCATCAAGCTCCTTCTTCAAGGTAGTATTGATATCTTTGCTGCAAATACATCTGGAAAGAATGCATTAGTTAATGCTGTTGGTAGTGGACATAATGTGTAAATATTTACATTAAAACACTAACCGACATTAAATGAAAGTTAACAACAAATACAACTATTCCATCTTATGCATGAGGTGCGATTTTATAATTCAAGTATATTTAGAATAGTAGCAAGCCTGCTTCACTAGATACAAACACTGCAAAAGTCTAGATTAGTTAGAAGTAGAGATTAGTGCAGGATTCATCTGAGCACTCTCCCCTCCCCCCATTACTCTCTCTCTTTTTGTCTTTTGGTTGTGCTGAGGATTGAATCCAGGGCCTCATACATGGGAGGCAAATGTTGTACCACTAAGATAGACCACCAATTCATAGCAGAACTTTTAAAACTTTTATTCTTAAGATTTCCAGGATAAACATGTGATACTTGGATTACTATTTCTGAATTATTCTACTTAACATGATGACCATCCTTTTCATTCACTTCAAGTTTTTGTTTCTTTGCATCTGTTTTTAATTCAGGGCTTAAGCTTTATGATTTTGTGCTGCCCTGGCCTTTAAACTTTCTGTTGAGAAATCTGCTGTTCTGATGAGTTCACTTTGTTCCTTCTCACTTATAGCTTCCAATGTACTTCTGGAAATATTAAATAACATGACTTGGAGAAGTTCTTTTCTGATCATATCCACTTGGACTTCTAAATGTTCTTGTACATGGATGTCCATATATTCTCCAAGATTTGAGAAATTTTCTGCTACAATTTCACTGAATAAGTTTTCATTTTCTATAACCTGGGCCTCTATTCCATTGTCTGTGCTTATGATTCACAAATTTGAACTTTCCCTAATTTCCCATTGGTCCTGAATGTTTAGTTCATTCTTCTTTTCATTTTTGTTTTTGTTAGTATCTGAATGTGATGTTTAATCATCCTTTTCTAGCTGTGGTGTATTTTCTACTTGATCTAGTCTATGGGTATGTAGGACCTCAATTGAATTTTTAAATTTTTTTTTATCTAGCTTTTAATTTTTTACAAACTGCATTTTGATTCATTGTACACAAATGGGGTGCATCATTTCATTTCTATGGTTGTACACAATGTAGATTCATCCTATTTGTGTAATCATACATGTACATAGGGTAATGATGTCTGTCTCATTCCACCATTTTTCATACCCCCTCCCTCTCATTTACTTCTACATATTCTAAAGTTCCCCCATTCCTCTCTCATTCCCCACCCTGAATGGATAAATAAACTCTTGTATATATATACAATGGAATACCATTCAGCCATAAAGTAGAATAATATTATGACATTTGCAAATAAACGGATGGAATGGAGAATATCATTTTAAGTGAAATAAGTCAATTGAATTTTTCATTTGAGATATTAAGATCTTTATTTCCAAGATTTTTGTTTGATTCTTTTTCAGCTTTTCTATTTATTGAATTGCATATTCATATCTGGTATAATTTTTCTTAATTTGTTGGGCTATTTATTTGTATCCTCATTGAATTCTATCAATCATATTTAACTTTTATTAAAATTGTTTTTCTGGCATTTAATCTATTGCATTATCTGTTGAATCTGTTAGTGGATATTTATGAACATGTGAAAGAAAAAACATACACCCTTGGTTTTTTATCTTGTATTTCCTTGTTAAGATTTATGCTTCTGTGGGAATGTGTATCTCTTCCACATTTAAGTGTCTCTTAGTAAATAGCCTTCTCTCAGTTTGTCCTGAGCTTCTGGTTTGTAGTGTAGTGTTGGGACTTTAATTCCAAATGAATTTTGTACTATAGTGGCCCTGTGTCTTGTCTGGTGAGATTTATGAGTTTTGACACAGTTTGGACTGTCAGAGCCTGAGAGGCCAGCTTTCTTTGTAGATCCTGCAGGAGTGGAGTCACTTTGGTGACAAGAGTCTTGTAGACAATTGTGTATATGGAATAGATTCTCTGTGCTCACTCTTTCAACCTTGTCACTTTTTTCTATAATTGTATGGGGCAGACCTAGACCAAGGACCAATATAGGCCCAGCATTTCTAAGAGTTGTGTCATTTCTTTTTGTTCTTGCTATGGAGGTTAGTGTACAGAGACTGAATTTTAGTCCCCTCTCTCTATACCTTCATGGGTACATATCATTGGAATTTTTATCTCCCTTGTTCTTTAAGTTGAAATATCTGTCAAGGTTTGAATGGAGGACAGTAAGGTGAAATTACGTTCACCTGGGCTGTGGGCACCATGAAGTGGCAAAGCACCTACCAGATGTATTGAAAGCATGAGGCTGGATCCTCAAGTCAAGAAAGAAAATGAAAAACAGTAACACAGTATAAAGACAAACCAGATGTAGATATGTAGTAACAACAAAGTAAAATCAAGAACAAAAAAACAAACACCAGTTACAATACAAAGAAAGGGGCAAAATTGCTATGGAAGTAGTATAAATGTTAAATGTTCATTAAAGTAAAATTCAAAATGGTGGAATGAGACATAGGAAGGAAAGAGAGAAGAAACCTTTTTATTTATCTTAAATTACCTTATTTGTTCTCTTTAGTTATATATGACAGTAGAAAGTATTTTAAAAATTATACATACATGGAGTATAACTTCCCATGCTTGTGGTGAGAAAAAAATCTTATTAAAGTATAACAGATAATAAGCGCCCACCCAGTCTGACATCCATTTGGTCTCTAAGTCCCTAGTGCCCACCAGGTTGGGCACCAGTCCAGGAACCCTGGTCTCCTGGACCCCAACTCCTGCCCTATACCCAACCCACAATTCTGCCTACTAGTCCCTCAGTTTCTCCACAGGCCCAAAGCCCAGAATGCAGGCCCGCCAGTTCACAGCAGGTCTCCTCATCCAGTCAGCTGCTTCAATGCTCTGCTGCAGTCCATCTTGTTCAGCATGTTATATTACCACCAGCTCCACCTGCCCCAACCAGTGCTTTCACCACCTGACCTGTAGCTTGGCCCAACCAGCCTGTCACTTTAGTGCATAGCCTGCCTGGCCCAATGCGGATCGGAATCCACCAGGGTCTAGAAGAACCTTGATTCAACATTGCCAGCAACTTGCCATGAAGTAAAGCAACTGCAACCTCACTAAACCTAAGCCCATGCAACCAGGAACTTCATCGATGGGAACTCCTCTCACAGAACCCAGTGGGAAACACACTCTGGGAGTGGAATGGACATCTTGTCCCATCCCACCCCACGCCAACCTCCCCAGAAGGGAAGCTGGGACATCTTAAAACTCAACCTTCAACTCAGTGAGCAGCACAATAAAAGGAAGGACAACAGCCCATGGCCCACACTCCCACACTCAGTTCATACCTCAAGAAGAAACTTAAGGAATCTGCACACTGCTTTCCAGAGTGGCTGCACTAATTTGCAGCCCCACCAGCAATGTATGAGTGTTCCTTTTTCCCCACATCCTCGCCAACACCTATTGTTGCTTGTATTCTTGATAATTGCCATTCTAATTGGGGTGAGATGGAATCTTAGTGTAGTTTTGATTTGCATTTCTCTTATTACTAAAGATGTCAAACATTTTTCATATGTTTGTTGATTGCTTGTAGATCTTTTTCTGTGAAGTGTCTGTTCGTATCCTTAGCCCATTTGTTGATTGGGTTATTTGTATTCTTTATGTAGAGTATATATATACAATGGAATATTAGCCATAAAGAATAATAAAATTATGGCATTTGCAGGCAAATGGATGCAGTTGGAGAATATCATGCTAAGTGAGATAAGCCAATCTCAAAAAACCAAAGGACGACTGATCTCACTGATAAGCGGATGATGACACATATAGGGGGTGGGAAGGGGGCAAGAATGGAGGAAGGAGGTACTCTATAGAGGGGTGGGAGGGATGGAGGGAAAGAAAAAAATAACAATGAATCAAAAACTATTACCTTAGTTAAATGTATGATTACACAAATGGTATGCCTCTACTTCATGTACAAACAGAGAAACAAGATGTATCCCATTTGTTTACAATAAAAGTGAATTAAAAAAAAAAGAAGAAGAAACTTAAAGAAAATCAGTTGAGCACAGACAGTGAACACACATGCTCACTGACTATCTTATCTACCATAATGGAAATGACTCCTTAATTTCTAAATTTTTCACCAGGATTTTTCACTTTTTTTTTTGTACTGCTATTTTTTTGTTGTTGTTTTTGTTGTTTTGTTTTCTTGTTTTTTTTTTTTTTTTTTTTTTTTTGCTTTATTTGAATGTGTACTGGTTCTTTGAAAACCAGTAAATATACATGTAAATATTTGTTTCTCTTTTCTCATTTCTAGACATTTTTGGAAGATGTTATTTTTCCATGCTCTATTTTTTCAGTTATATGTTTTGATTAGCATATTTTGATTTTGTTTTGTATAGTTTCTGTCACTCTTCTATTTCTCGTGTCCCTCTCCCTTTTTTCTATTGCTAACTGCCAATTCCATTTTGTTTCCCTTCCTTTATATTTCTACTTCTATTTTTTCTTCCCCTTCCTCATTAACAACACCTCCTAAGTTACCCTGTTCACTTAGGCATCTGCCCTGTTTACCCTTTGTAATTATAAACAATTTTATACCTCCTCTCTCTTCTTTCCCCATACTGAACTCTATCCTTAACACCTCTTAGCACTAATTGGTATACATAATATCTGCCCCTATTATGAAACACTTCAAAATCTGAAAGTCTTGGGGGCTCTGACATGAAGCTCCAAGTGAAAAATTCCAAATCTTACTTTAGTTGTAGCTGAAGTGCAAGTGCACTAAAAATATAGAAAATTATCTTCAGGCTACATGTGTGAATTTTACAAGAAATATGAATGAATTTCATGTTTAGACTTGGATTTCATTTCCATAATTATCGCGTCCCCTGCCCGCAGAGAAACACGAAACCGGATCAGGGCAAGTTCTTTATTTTCTGCAGTCTGCTTCTTCTGGCTGGCCAGCACTGGCCGCTCTTGCAAGTGCCTTACATTACATACATCAACCAATCAGCTTATAGATCACGAGGGAAAAGCATGGACAGTAATGGAGCATAATAGTGTGGATATAGCGATCATGCAGTGTCCACGAGGACCCATGACCAATCACATTAACTTCCTCAAAATACGCCACTTGTTGGCAGAGAGTATTAGTCTGCTGGAGGTACCTGGTTTTGTTCTCGGCACTTCCTGGGCACCTTGCCAGGCGCCATCTTGGCCATGCCGAAGGGCTGGGGGTCCGCGGCACCCCGACAGCTCCCCCTTTTTTATTTATTAAAAGAATGCTGGCTTGGGATCGTGCCTGTCTTAGGCGGAGTGGTCAACCATCGTCCTTACCCGTCATCGGATAACTGCAGAGCATGCTACAGCTCCTGTCTTAGGTCGGTACGCGGTTACCTCCTTCCTTACCAGTCGTTGACTACCGATCCAGCATGCTCAGCCAGACTTGAGGAGAGCTGCCAGCCTCTAAGGCCATCATGGCTTGATGGAAAATGATGCGATCTCTGGCATGAACTTGGCGTATACGCATGATAAAGCGTGTGAGGAAGATAATTGCAATGATCATAAACACACACAATGCTCCCATTCCTGCCCATTGCTTTACAAAACTGAAGGAAGAAGATAACCAATTTTGCATTTCAGATATAGGGGCTACATTAACTCTAGTAGAATTAAGGCTAACAATTTGTGATCTAAGAATGGCAGTAAGATTATCAAATTTATAAGACCAATTGGCACGTAGCTGAGTAGATATGATTTTAGACAAATTTGCTGCATAACTAAGATTATGATAAGCTACAGGTGTAATGCACAGTCCCGGCAGATGATAAATACACCCCACGCTTAACAGTTCTTGTAAAAGGTCCATTTGTTCTTGAAGTAAGTCCACACGCTGGTTCACCAAAAGTAGTCCTGCTTTTAGGTGTTGATGCACTGTTTGTTGAGTAGACAGAGCAGTAGCTGTCTGCTGGACCACTTCATTAAGCTTAGTTGCTGACTGTACTGATGTCGTCAAGGCTACAGCTGCTGCGGCGACTGCTGCTGCTGATGCAACTATGGTGGTAATGACTGCTACGGTGATTCCAAAGTCCCTCTTATTTCTGGAAAGCAATACTGGCAATTCATCATCTGTAACAGAAACTGGCATAGGCAGAAAAGTAGGAATTCGCATGATGACCGCTCGGGAGAAATTGGTAGCATTCCAGCATTGAGAAAGGTAGCATCTAGATTGAGAGCAATTAAGATTTGTGCTATTAGTGTTAGTTAGTAAAAACATAAAAGGAGGGAACACACAGACTGGGGTGGACAAGAATGAAAGATTTTGAGTACAATTAGTAGTAGTCTTGGCTCCACTCTTGTCAATTCCAGTCCACTTCCTAGAAGTCCATTCGCATTGTCTGAAAGAACCTCCTTTAAGAGCAAAAAGGGGTTGTAAGTTAGTATATCCTGAAGTCGAGGTAAATAGCAACCAATTATCAAAGGGGTTAGTGCGCCTTCCGCCAAATTTGCCGTCATAATCATGAAAGTCATCAGTAGTGTGCTGAGAAGTAAAATTTGGTGTGAAGAAAAATCCATATTGAACTGGGGCTGCTTGCTCAGCATCTTGACAACCTGTCCAGGTAGGAAGTGTGGAAAATTTTGGTTTACATGGAGGAAAAAGTCTAGGAGTTTTAAATCCATTAGTGGGAAGTGGTAATCTGTGAGGTATAAGTCCTGTAATCAAAGTGGCTGCCCCTTCCCTATATTCCATTGATGTGGTTATTTGTGTACCATTACTAAGGTGAACACCAAGCGTATTATAGCCTTGGGGTAGATCATCAGGAGAATCCTTAGATGTAAAGAAACCCTGTACCTGCTTTTGGAGAACAATACAAGGGTTAAAGTCATTACTACTAATAGCATTATCTTCAGGTATATCAAAGCACAAGGTTCCAGGAAGGGAGAAAGTGGAAAAATTATATAGATGAGTAGCTGGATCAAAAGACGTGGTGGGTAATCCTGTAGCCGCATTGGTGGTGAACAATGGAAGAAGTAAAGAGGAAGTATTAGTTAACGGTAAAGGATATGGCCAGGCTTTAACTATCGCCCATAATTCTCGTGTCTTCACCAGTGTCAACATCGTCATTAGCAGGGCGCTTATCAGCACGATGTTCTTCATCATTACTTTGATGCACCAGTCTGGTCAACCTTTCAGGTATCCAAATTGGTGTTTGTTGATCCTGTGGGAAGACACAAACAGACCCTCGGACCCACCGAAGAACTGGATCTGGACCTCTCCATGTACCTGTGAGAATATCTTTCCACTTTACCCACATTTGAGTACTTGTGGGATTAGCATGTCTCTCTGCAGCCGTGCTTCCATTTTTGTCCACATTTAAAAAATTTAAAATAAAAAGTACTAAATTTAGTTTGTCTTTAGGTGCTCTAAAGTCAGCACCTATTCCCCCTTTTTGTTTTATTAAACAATTTTTTAATGTTAAATGAGTGCGTTCCACTATTCCTTGTCCTTGAGGATTATAAGGAATTCCTGTGATAAGTTGTATACCAAAATTTTTTGTGAATAGAAGAAAACTTTTGGATGTGTAAGCTGGCCCATTATCAGTTTTGATGGTTTTTGGAATGCCCCAGGCTGCAAATGCTTGTAAACAATGTTGTATAACATCTTTAACCTTTTCACCAGTGTGAGCTGAGGCCATAATTACTCCTGAAGCGGTGTCTACTGAAACATGTACATACTTTACAGTACCGAATTCAGGAATATGAGTTACATCCATTTGCCAAATATGATTAGGTAACAGTCCTCTGGGATTTACTCCAACAGACTGTACTGGCAATAGAGTGGCACAATGTTGACATGTTTTAACAATTTGTCTAGCAACATCTTTAGAAATATTGAACTTTCTTCTAAGAGTAGTAGAATTAACATGAAATTGTGAATGAAACATCTTAGCTTGTTCAAATAGTGTGAAAGCAAAGATGGTTTTTGTGGCTTTATCAGCCTTAGCATTTGCCTTGGCAAGTGGTCCTGGTAGGCCAGAATGAGCTCTAATATGTCCTACATAAAAGGGGTATTTGCGGTCTAAAATTAGGGCACGTAAGGTTCGAAAGTAAGGAGCAACTGTGGATCCATCGGGAATATAAGGCACAGTTTCTAAACAAGGTACTGATTGTACTATATAATAACTGTCAGATAACAGATTAAAAGGTTGATCTTTCATGATATTAAAAGCTAAGACTACTGCAGCAAGCTCTACTACTTGGGCAGATGAGGAAGGGAGAATGATGGTTTCAGTTTTATCTCCAACTATTACTGCTCCCACTCCATTTTTTGATCCATCAGTAAATATTGTTTGACAATGATGCAAAGGCTGCGTCTTTGTAATTTTTGGAAATACAATTGTAGTATTTTTACAAAATTGTATCCATGGATGTTTAGGATAATGATTATCAAATGTTGCTGTGGTTGAGCAATATAAAATAGCCCAATCATCATCATGCTGAATCAACCACTGCATTTGTAGTTTAGTATAGGGAATAACAATAACCTTAGGGTGACTTCCAAATATGGTAATACAGGCTTCCAACCCTTTGTATATCAACTGAGCTATTGCCTTAGGAAATGTTTGTAACTGTTTTGTGGGTGATGCTGGGAGATTGATACTCTGTAGAGGTCCTCCTTGTCATAGAATTCCATATGGGCTATGTTGTTCTGGGATAATAATCAACATTAGAGGTTGGGATGGATCACATCTTTCTGTATAATCTGATTGTAATCTCTGTTCTACCAACATGAGAACCTTTTGTGCTTCCGAAGTAAGGACTCTCGGAGAATGGAGATTAGGGTCTCCTTTAAGTATATTAAATAGAGGTTTCAGCTCTCCTGTGGTAATTCTTAAATATGGCCTAATCCAATTTATATCTCCAAGGAGTCTTTGAAAATCATTTAGATTTTTAAGCTTATCGGTTCTAATGGTTAATTTTAAAGGCTTTACCATAGTAGCTGTAAGCTTAGTACCTAGATATTCTTGAGTTTCTCCCATTTGTAGCTTTTCTGGAGAAATATTTAAACCATACTGTTGTAAAGTGGAAATTAAAAATTGCAAAGCCTTTTCCAAGAATTGTTTGTTTTTGTGGCAGATAAGGATATCATCCATATAATGATAAATCAACAAGTCTGGAAAATTGTCTCTTGTAGGTTTTAAGGCTTTATCTACATACATTTGGCATAATGTGGGACTATTAGTCATGCCTTGAGGCAATACAGTCCACTCAAATCTTTGGTCAGGCTGTGTATGATTGAGAGAAGGTAAGGTAAAAGCAAATCGCCAACAATCCCTTCTATGTAATGGGATTGAGAAAAAACAATCTTTTAAATCTAAAATGACAGTGGGCCAATTTTTAGGTAAAGCTGTAATTAAAGGCAATCCCCGTTGTATAGGACCCATAGGGAACATCTGTGCATTAATGGCTCTTAAATCATGTAATAGTCTCCACTTTCCAGACCTTTTTTTAATAACAAAGATGGGAGTATTCCAGGGAGAAGTGGAAGGTTGTAAATGTCCTGCCTGTACTTGTTCTTGTACTAATTTATGAGCCGCTTCTAACTTTACTGTAGTAAGGGGCCACTGTTGAATCCATTGTGGCTCATCATTTTTCCAAACTATTGGAATTGGTGTAATAACAGTGGCCCCTATGTAAAACCCAGCCCTCTGAAATCATTTTTTGGAGGAGGTAAGGGCAAGGGTTGTAGTGATCCCTGTTGTTCTCGACCTAACCCTTGATTTTCTGTATATTGCATCTTTTTCATCATATGTGTCACAGGTTTAGAATTAATATTTGTTGTTAGTTTAGCATTCATTTGAGTTAAGACATCCCTCCCCCATAAGGAAATAGGTATTTTACAGATATATGGTTGAAAAATCCCTGAATGGCCTTCATTATCCCTCCAGGACAGTGAAGCAGCACTCTGGTTAGGTGATTGAGCCACACCCAAACCTTGTAAATTTTGATTAGCTGTAACTACAGGCCAACCTTTGGGCCAAACTGCTTCACTTATTATACTTTTATCAGCTCCTGTGTCCAGTAATCCTATAAAAGGTTTATGTCCCACTATTAACTGCATTATGGGCCTATCTTGGAGGTCCATAGTAAAATTAGCCCAGGGTCCTCCTGTAGACCCAAATCCGTTATTTCCCCTTATTGTCTTCTTACTAGGCCACAAGGAATGCTGACTAGGTAAAATTAACATTTGTGCTATCCTATCTCCTGGAGAAATGACTGTAATTCCTTTGGGTGAAGAAACCATAGCCCTAACTTGTCCTTGAAAATCAGGGTCAATTACTCCTGGGTGGACTATAAGACCTCTTAAGGTAGAAGAACTTCTTCCTAGAAGCAATCCTACTGAATTTGCCGGAATATTTCCTTCCCAATCTGTGTCTACCATTTGTACACCCATATCAGGGGTTAATACGAGTCTGGAGGTGGCACAGATGTCCAATCCTGCACTTCCTGAGGTGGCTCTTCTTTCCTGAGCTTCATTCCCTTCTCGGTTGGAGGATACCACTGTCGTGGCACTTGTTGAATCACCCCGTATATTTGTTGTGGGCCCCGGGGCGGGCCCCTCACCCCGTTTTTTTGTAACCTGGGGTTAGTTGGTAAAGGATTCCCTTCATTGTCCCTAACAGAATAACATTCATTAAGCCAATGATTTCCTCTTTTACACCGCGGACATAACTTAGGCCCCTTTCCTTGGCCATTGTTCTTGGAAGGGCAACATGCTTTGAAATGTCCCATTTGTCCACATGTGAAGCAGGAACCAGGAGGTCCTCCTTTTTTACTCCCTCCTCTTTGTTCTAATGCTGTGGCAAGAACAGAGGTTTGTCTGTCGAGTGCAGCAATAAATGCAGCACTATTTCCAGAGGCCTCATTAATGTCTTTGCAGACTCTTAAATAAGTAGTCAAATCTTTATTTCTCCATGGCCTGATGGCATCTTTACACCATTTATTGGCTTGTTCGTAGGCTAACTGTTTTATTAAGGGCATTGCTTGATCAGCATCTCCAAAAATTCTAGAAGCTGTTTGAATTAATCTATCAACAAAGTCTGCATAGGGCTCATTACTTCCTTGGGTAACTTTTGACAACTGTCCTTGTAAATCTCCTGACCCTTGTAGGGTTTTCCATGCTTTAATAGCAGCCACAGCAATTTGAGCATACACTGCAGGATGATAATTAATCTGTGCCTGGACTCCCTCATAAGGCCCTGTTCCCATCAACATGTCTCTGTCTACCTGCGGATTCCCTGAAGCTGCATTGCGCCTTGCAGTGTCCATTGAAATTTCCTGCCAAGCTGTTTTCCACATAAGATACTGTCCCCCTGACAAGGTTGCTCTAGCTAAATTAGTCCAATCCAAAGGTAGCATATTTAAAGACATCATGGTCTCTACCAGTGAGACTGTAAAAGCCGATTGAGGCCCATAAGTGCTCACTGCTTCTTTTAGCTGTTTAACCATTTTAAAATCTAATAGCTGATGAAATCTTTGATTTTGAGCATCCTCAAATACTGGATATGTAGCATTCTGTAAGGAGGCCCACCCTCTATGTCTGCTATGGTTTTCCTTTTCCTTAAACTCCATAGGTGGTGCACTGGAAGCAATAGGTGTACTAAGCCTTCTGGGGGCAATAGGTGTACTAAGCCGTTTAGACGCTAGATGGCGCTCAGGTTGCACGCTTAACTTTCCCATAGCTTCCTCAAGCTCCTCCCCAGTAAGTTCTTCCTCAGAACTTTCTCTTTCCGTATAACTTTCTCTTTCTGAAGTCTGAGAACATGATCGTTCCTCTTTAATTTCTTCTAAGATCTGACTTCCTTCTTCTAAAGGCCCCTTTAAGTCCCTAAAAGGGTTTTTTGATTTACCTTGCTGCATCAAACAAGATTTAACAAGTGACCATATTGGCAGAGTTCCCATTGGCAAAGGCTCGCGTCTCTCCGCATCACGCAAATCCTCTCCTAGCTGTTCCCACTGAGGAAGATTTAATAATCCCTCGTCTAAAAACCACGGAGAGACTTTCTCTACAGTATCTAGGAACTTGAAGGCCGTGTTTGCCTTCAATGGTGTTCCGTGATTTTTTAAAAGTTCTCTAAGAGGCCGCTGCATTCTAATCTTAGACAGATCCGTTCCCATGACTACGAGGTAGTTTACTAGTTTAAACACACAAACAAAAGACAGGCGCGCGCACGCACACACGCTCACTCACACACGCACACAGTTTGGTACCACTTGAATCGTCCCTCCCACGGGGAACCTTTTATGATGAATCGTCCCTCCTCTGGGGAACCTCTTATGATGAATTGTCCCTCCGCTGGGGAACCTCCTGTGATGAATTGTCCCTCTGCTGGGGAACCTCCTGTAATGAATTGTCCCTCTGCTGGGGAACCTCCTGTAATGAATTGTCCCTCTGCTGGGGAACCTCCTGTAATGAATTGTCCCTCTGCTGGGGAACCTCCTGTAATGAATTGTCCCTCTGCTGGGGAACCTCCTGTAATGAATTGTCCCTCTGCTGGGGAACCTCCTGTAATGAATTGTCGCTGCTCCGCGAACCTCGAGACGTCTCACCTTTTGAACTCTCAAACTAATTTTTCTTGATTTGAAAACTTATGTGAACTTACCCTTATATTTTTTCTCATTCCCGGGTGTTTCGGCACCATCTATCGCGTCCCCTGCCCGCAGAGAAACACGAAACCGGATCAGGGCAAGTTCTTTATTTTCTGCAGTCTGCTTCTTCTGGCTGGCCAGCACTGGCCGCTCTTGCAAGTGCCTTACATTACATACATCAACCAATCAGCTTATAGATCACGAGGGAAAAGCATGGACAGTAATGGAGCATAATAGTGTGGATATAGCGATCATGCAGTGTCCACGAGGACCCATGACCAATCACATTAACTTCCTCAAAATACGCCACTTGTTGGCAGAGAGTATTAGTCTGCTGGAGGTACCTGGTTTTGTTCTCGGCACTTCCTTGGCACCTTGCCAGGCGCCATCTTGGCCACGCCGAAGGGCTGGGGGTCCGCGGCACCCGACACATAATACCTCATTACATGTATGCAAAGATTCTAAAATCTTCAGAAAAAAATTGGCATTCAGAAGCTATTCTGGTCCCAAACACTTCAGATAAGGAACACTCAACTTGTATTTTCAATAAAGTTGGACTTTTCTGGCCTTTTTATTTTTGAGAAAGAATGAAGTGATGTGAAGTGTAGAAAAAAATGTAGGATTTGTGCGTTCCCTTGATCAATTTATGGAGTTTCACTCAATTTTCATACCTTTCTTTTGATATTTTCTATTACTGTGTCTCCACTGACTCCTACCTCCCCATGCTGTTTTTCAGGACTCCTTTGTAAGTCACAGGAGGTAAGGACTGAGCCCAATCCTCCTGAACAAAAAGTAATAAAAAATAAAATACAGAAAAGTAACTAATCATAGATTCTCAAGTAATCAGTTGCACGCTCTTGGACCTAGCCATTAGAAGTGCCATTAGTTCTCCAGTCTCAAGTTTCTTGGCAGCACTATAAAGCCATTTCCAGCTATATTTTTCCCCCTATACTTAGGAAATCATCTGGTTTCCTCTGATTGAGCATTATCAGGGTTTCAAAGGAAGATTCAGTCCTCATTTTCAAGTTAATGTGAGATGCTTTCAACTCAGTGAAACCAGAAGGAGTCAGGTGCATTCCTATCTCAGGGGCATGTGACTGAGTTCTTATGGACAGATTGTCCAACATTCTTCTAGATCCAGAGTTCCAGTAACAGGCCAGGTTTATGCAGGGAGAAGAGTTGAGAAGGGGAAGTGATGTTTTAGTACATGATAATGGAGTGTCCATTCAGCGCATGAAGAAGTCAAATGTCAGCGCCACCTCCTTGTGAGGAGAAACACATTCCACCTCATCACATGCTTCCCTTCAGTCTCTTATCTGGCCATCCCTCTGATCTTGCCACTCAAAAGAAAATACTGACCAGTTCACTGACCAGTTAGGCCCAAAGTTTCCACCCCCAGAGCATGCCCAGCATCTCAGGAAATGGGTTCATGCCATGATTTATGGTGCCCTGTTAGAAATGAAAAGATGGTGTTCTTTGTTTAAAACTTTTGAGTTTCAAGACAATAAGCTAAGCTTGAATTCAAGCTCTGGGTCCTCCGGAGTACAGGGTCATATGAAACTGCACAAGTTATGTGCCCAAAAGGCGGCCCTGACTCCTGGACATCACCAAAATAACTGTGTGGCTGTGGAAAGGACAAGGTGGGTTTGTCAACACTCAAGCCTATACTGAGCCTGGATTAAATTGTCCTCCTACATGAACATGTGAGGTTCTTCTCCTCCCCTTTGTGGGCCCAATCAAAGGTACCCAGCTTCTCTGAGGGCCCTTTGTTTGGATGAGAAAGGGCAGCAGTGTCTGCAATGGAATGTGCTGCAGGTAGCTATCAAAACGTCACCAGCAGAGGCACAGAAAGGGAGGAGTGGGAAGGGCACTGGACCTGCTGCTTGGAGAGACTTCAGAGGAATGCGAGTGGAAGGACTTCAAATAAGTCACAAGGAAGAAATTCCTCCTATTCCAGGCTCATTCTAAGAGGACTGGTAAAAGATTGATCACCCCAGCCAGCTGACCTCATGAAAAGGAGCACACTTCTGAGTGTAATAGCTTCCACAGGGCCAGAGGGCTCCCTGGCCTTCCTGAACCCAGGTGGTCCCACCGTGCTTTCTGTTTGGGCATCAGCAGTGGTAAGTCATGGAAAAGGCACCCTCGGGCAATTCTAGTCCTTTCCAAGGTAGAAGTTATTACTGGCTTGGTATGTGTCATCTCTGAGCTAAGTACATTTGAACCCCCTTGGCTAAAAGAGGGCTCTGGAACCCTGCAGGCTGAGGCAGAGATGAGGAATTTTTGCCTGGGCCCTGCTAAAGAAACATTAGAAAACAAACTTACAAGTGTTATCAGTGACTTTCTCTGGATTCCCTTCCTAGGTGGTCCTGCTATAATAAAAATCAAATGAAAATCAGAACATGCAGACCACATTGTGTGTGTGTGTGTGTGTGTGTGTGTGTGTGTGTGTGTGGTTTCAGGATCAAAACTAGGGCCTCATAGATGCTAGGTAAGTGCTCTACTACTAAGCTACATCCCCAGCCCACAACCTTGCTTTCTTGTAAGCATTAGAATAGGACCTACGAAGAGCTTGATTGGTTACCTGTCTGCATGGAGTCCCATGGATGAGTTCTTACCATGGGTGTGAGTATCTGTGGGCCATGGGGACTTTATCCCTGACCTTGCCTCAACCTCTAGCCAGTGACTCCTGATTCCTGCTCAGCAACTTTCCAAAGATGCCACCATGGGCTGGGGATATAGCTCAGTTGGTAGAGTGCCTTCCTCGGAAGCACAAGGCCCTGGGTTCAATCCCCAGCACCGCAAAAAAAAAAAAAAAAAAAAAAAAAATGCTCACAAAGATGCCACCATATGGCACAATGTCAATTGCCCATTCCTTGATCATCTCCCCTAGTAAGCACTTCCTATACCCTATTTTAACATTCAGTAAACATTTTGAAAATAGAATAAATGCTTTTTAATGTTTTTCCATAGTTGATTTGGAGGTCTTTAAACAAAATTATAGTTTCAGCTACTCTCTACCTCAATCCCCAACTGTTGGTCATTCACTTTTTCTTTAGAGTTAAATATGTCTACCATCTTAGTAACTTTCTTTTATCGTCAGTAAGAATATTCATTCTTTATTGGTTATATGCTTTGCAAAATCTCCCTATGTTTTGTCTTATCAGTTCATGGTGACTTTAGGGATAAGTGTGTTTACTTGAAATCTGAATGTCATTGAGGTCTATTTGATTCTTGAAATTGAGAAGAGGTTTAATATATGTTGATGCTCCATTATTTGGGGCATAAATATTTATAACTTTCATTACTTATTATTGTATGATTCCCTTAAGCAATATGAGATGGCCTTCTTTGTCTCTGCTGATTAGCTTTGGTTTGAAGTTCATTTTAAAGAATAGAACACCCTCCTTGTATATGAGATGCAAGTGAATTATTTTTTTTTTGCCATCCTTTCTACTCTCATCTCTGGATGTCTTTGCCTATGAGGTGAATTTCTTGGAGACAGTGTATTGTTGGGTCTTGTTTGATCCAATTTGCAAGCCTATATCTTTTGATTGATGAGTGTAGACCATTTACATTCAGTTTTATTATTGATAGATGCTTTTTATTTCCTAGTATTTGGGCTTATTTTCAATTTTTAAGTAAAATTAGATTCTCCTTTGCGTGATTAATCATCTAGTGTTTCTCTGTGGGATTTCATTTATATTCTCCATTTCTTTCTCATGAAATATTTTATTGAATATGTTTTCTAGTGCCAGTTTTCTAGCTGTGAATTTTTTAACTTTTATTATCATATAAGGTTTTTATGTCATATTTAAATCTGAAATTTATTTTTGTGGATACAGTATTTGTGGTTGGCATTCATTTTCTTTCAGATCATGGTTTATATTATTCCAAGACTGCCTACTTTTACAGACAGGTTTGAAAAATTAGCTGAGTTCTGGACTGGTTTACCTGTAAATGTGACCGGTCATTTTCTCTTTTTACTGTTGAAATTCTACCATTTTTCTCTATGTTAGGCATTTTCATAGTAATGTATCTTGGAGTGGGTCTTCTTGTAAATTTTTGTATTTGGATTCTTGTATGCTTCCTGTATTTGATTTTCCATTTTATTCTTAAGGTTTGGGGAATTTTCTGAGTATTTCATTGAAAATATAGTGTACTCATTTGTTTGTATTTCAGGGCCTTCATCAATTCTGATGAATCTTTAGCTTTTCCACATTATTCCATATTTCCTGAAAGTTCTGCTCTTATCTTTTAATATATTCTCTCTAAAGTCAACTTTATTTTCAAGATTACATACTTTGTCTTTGAGACCTGAAAATCTAGCTTCCAAATAAAATAGTGTATTGGTGATGTTTTCCATTAAAATTTTAATTTGGGGATTTTCAGATTAGGAATACTCAAACTATAGGATTTTAAATATGCTTCAAGAAAAGAGGGATCTTTCCAACTTGTTACTCTCCTTTTAAGACATCATGACATCCAGAATTTTGCCAGGAAATCACCCACCTGATAGTTATTTCAAGACTGCCAGCCCTTCTGGAGGTCCTGTCCTCAGACCTCAGCCTTTTAAAAGGCCTCAAGAATTCTCAACCATTCCAGATAAAGTAACTTATTTTTATGAAGCCTGCATACACAGTGATATAGAAGCCCAAGGGCAGGTTCATTAATTTTGCAAGAGGCAGGATTTAATTATATATAAGGTCCTTTCCAACTCAGATTTATTCCTTAGAGTTAAACTGGCAGAATACTTCATATCACCTCATCATGACCAAAGCCAATGGAATTGGATCTTCAAGGAATGGGGTGATTTATTTTTTTACTATATCAATAGAAACACAAAAAAAGTAGAAGAGAAACTAAAACATGACAACAATAAAAAAACAAGAAAAGATTATAGTCATATAAAAGCAAACAGACTATAAAGAAAGAATAAACTGATGTGTTCATGCCCATAATCCTAAGTGAATGCTGAAAGACCAACAAGCAAAATCATTAGTATATAACTGACAGTGCCAGGCAAATACCAGGAATTTTCTGGAATACTGTCAGTAGAACAATTATAAGGTATATACTTATTGGGCCATGGTATAAAAGTGTTTGCAGGTTTTCAATCAAAACTAGTTAGGATGAAACACCTCACCACAAGGAAGCTAGTTCTGTGAGCAGTATACTAAGTAGAGTGGCAAAATGCAGGAAGCAGACCAGGGACAATTACTTACAAAGAAAATTCAGTTTTCCATTGAGAAGTGCTTGATAGAAGTTGATGAGGTTATTCTCACTAATACTCTTTTGCTAATCTCTTAGTTCCAGCTATTTTCTCTCTCTCTGTGATGCAAACAAGGCTTTTTCTCCCACAGAAAAACCCACTGGAAAGATGACTCTTATAAGTTTGATTACTCTGATTCATATGCAATTGTCTTACAGAAGATTACAAGGAACTACTGAGGAGGCAGTAGCAAGTTGTCAAGGAGGAATAGTTAATATGCTAATAATCTTTAAATAGAAACATTAATAAACTCAAAGAGAAGGAAGAGGAGAAGATGTATAAAAGTAAAGGAGGAAGTGAAGGAGAAGGGAGGAAAGGACAAGGAATAGGAAGTAATTTTCTTGTTCTTGGATGGGTAGCTTTAATATTGTAAAAATGGACATACTACAAAAAAATGTTACACATATTCAATTCAATTTCACCAAAAACCAATGACATTCTTCACAAAACTGGAAAATATCAGCTCTAAAATTCATTTGGAAGAACAAAAGACTCAGAACACTCAAATCAATACTAAAACATAATGGGAGAAGCTAAAGGCATTGCAATACCTAATATCAAATTAGACTATAGATCTAAGGTAACAAAAACATCAGAGTATTGCATCAAAACATGCATGAGACCAATGGAGAAATCCACATAGTCACTTGATACTTGACAAAAGTGAAAAAAATATACATTAGAGAAGAGAAACCTTATAACCAATGGTGCTGAGAAAACTCTATGTCCATATCCAGAAGAAATACCTTTCAACCTGTACAGAAATAAATCAAAGTGGATCAATGACATAGGAATTAGACCAGAAACTTAGCAACTGCTGAAATAAAAGACAGCGTCAATACTGAAAGTTATTTACTCAGTTGCCAAATGACTTAAGAAAACCTTAAACTCAAGAAAGAAAATCAAGAATCAACAAGTGGGATGACATCAAATTCAGCATGCAAAGCAAACAATTAGAGCATGAAGACTGAGCATACAGAATAGGAGAAAACCTTTTCCAACTGCTCCTCCAACAGGGGAATGATATCTAGAATATTTAAAGAACCCCAAAAGCCTAGCACTGAAAAATAAACAAATAAACCAATGAATAAATGGGTCAAAGAACTAAATGTGCACTTCTCAAAAGAAAAAACACAAATGCCCAAGAAACACTTCGAAGAAGTTCAACATCTCTAGTAATCAGGGAAATCCAACTGAAAACCACATTGAGATTTCATCTCACTTCAATTAGATTGGCAATTTTCAGGAATACGAACAATAATAAATGCTGGAGAAGACAAGGGGGAAAAATGTACTCATACACATTGTTGATGGGAACTTCAAATTAATAAAATCATTCTGGAAAGCAGTATGGAGACTTCTCAAAAGCTGGGAATGGAACCACCCAGCTATCCCACTCCTCACTCTTTATTCAAAAGAACTAAATCAGTGTACTACAAATATACAGCCTCCTCATCGATTTTTGTAACACTGCAATTCACAAAACCAAGATATGGAACAGGCCTATGTGCACATCAGTAGATGGACAAATGAAGAAAAGGTGGTATATAGACACCAGATTTTTACTCAGCCATACAAACCAATTATGGTATTGTTTGTAAATGGATGGATCTGGAGAACATCATACTAAGTGAAATAAGTCGGACTCAGAAAGTCAAGGGCAGAATGTTTTTCTTTCATATGCAGAAGCTAGAGTCAAATGAAGAAAATGGGGAGAAGTCTATGAAAATGGAAGGAATATCAGTGAAACAGAAGAAGAGGATATATGGAGAGAGAAGAGGCACAGGAAAAGGGAGCAAATCTGAAAGAAAACAAGTTGATTAAATTATGCTGGGCACATATATGAATATACCGCAAAAAAGTTCACCTCTGTGTCTATGTACAAACACAAATTTTAATGATGGTATATAAAGAGATGGATGGCCAGCCGATTTGAGGAGGAAGAACAATAGAAGGGACTAGGGGAGAAAAAGTGGTACTAAAACTTAAGTGGAACAAATTATATTCCACACATGAATAGTTATGACAAAAATAAACCCCAATACAATATAGAGTTATAATGTGCTGAAAAATAATTTTAGCAAAGGTTTAAATGAAGATGCATCTAAGACAAAGGTTAAATATATAAAATTCATTTTCCTATGCTCAAAAATATATTTAAATCCTGGACAGTGATTTTAACATTTGAATTTTTTTGGTGAAATCATACCATAGAATTTGGAAACAAAACAAGGACTGAAAGATTGCTTATAATTCAATAGTTTAATGTAGTTCTCCCCAGAAAATTTGTATAGCAAAATTTACCTGGTTTAAATGTCCTTACAGCATTCACTTACAATGCCTTACTTCCTTCATTTGTCTCTTCAATGGCAGGCTTGATGGGTTCAGAAATAAGATATTATATTAAAATTGTATACATCATACAATATATAGTTAAAAATTCTATATAAAAATGGAAATATTTTACTGTGTCTTGAGGACATTTCTTTTGAGATACTGAAAAGTAAAAGGGACATATAATCAATTATACAATAATGTATCAAATACAACCATAAATTCATGTAGAGTTTGTACAAAAAAGAATACTTATGCATGGTTTAATGATGACTACTTTAGCTTTGTGCTTATTCTTTATTTTTAGGAGAAAAAACATGAGAGAAATACTGCAGAAAAACCAGTAATACAGGTTTAATGAAATATGAAGTTAAGATTTCAAATGCAAGTTTATTTTTCCACTGACAAGAATATAAGAACTTCACTTGGTGGCGCACATGTATAATCCCAGCTCAGGAGGCTGAGGCAGCAGGACTGAGAGTTCAAAACCAGCCTCAGCAACTTAGCAAGGACCTAAACAAATTAGTGACACTCTGTCTCTAAATAAAATATCAAGAATGACTGGGGATGTGGCTCAGTGGTTAAGTGCCCCTGAGTTCAGTCCACGGTACTTAAAAAAATATACTATAGGAAAGTGTGCATTTACCAAAGTAAAAATGTAGATTAGTGCAGCATAAACTGCTCTCTAGTCAGAGGAGGGACTCACAGACCTAGGAATTGTGGGGGGAAAATGTCAAAGCTGACAATAGAATGTAACAGGATATGTCATTCCTGAAACACTCAGAACCATTTATATGATTATATGACATGTGAGTCTACTGTTCCTCAAATTACCTCTAATTGATTAAGTAAAAATTATGACATTTGTTGGTTTCTCAATGTCACATTTTGTTTCTATATAAATTAAAACAAAGTAAAGAATATGTGTAATAAGGGAAATGCAAATCAAAACTACCCTAAGATTTCATCTCACCCCAATTAGAATGGCGATTATCAAGAACACAAGCAACAATAGGTGTTGGCGAGGATGTGGTGAAAAAGGAACACTCATACATTGCTGGTGGGGTTGCAAATTAGTGCAGCCACTCTGGAAAGCAGTGTGGAGATTCCTCAGAAAGCTTGGAATGGAACCACCATTTGACCCAGCTATCCCACTCCTTGGTCTATACCCAAAGGACTTAAAATCAGCATACTACAGAGATACAGCCACATCAATGTTCACTGCTGCTCAATTCACCATAGCCAGATTGTGGAACCAACCTAGATGCCCTTCAGTTGATGAATGGATAAAGAAACTGTGGCATATTTATACAATGGAATATTACTCCGCAATGAAGAATGATAAAATTATGGCATTTGTAGGCAAATGGTCGAAATTGGAGAATATCATGCTAAGTGAGATAAGCCAATCTCAAAAAACTAAAGGACGAATGATCTCGCTGATAGGCAGATGAGGACATATAATGGGGGTGGGAGGGGTTAGCATTAGGTTTAGGATTAGGTTTAGAGTTAGGCTAAGGAGAGCGGTAAGAATGAAGGAAAGAAGGACTGTATAAAGGGAAAAGGGTGGGAGGGGTGGGGGGGAAGGGAAAAAAAAAGAAACATCATTACCCTATGTAAACGTAAAAAAATAAAAAAAAAAGAATATGTGAAAATGTTGATAATTGCAACTCAATAAACAGCACAAGAATGAACAGACTTCAAGTCCATTACCATCATTCTCGGATTGCTGAAAATCTCCACATACTTCTTTTCTTTCAGGGACATTCTAGGGAGGATGAAAAAGATTTATGTGTAACAAGCATAACATTTGATAAAATGGTTGTAATATTCAGCATTACTACAAGACACATTGGAAAGAACACACACATTGCTGAATCATTCCTATGTACATTCAAACCCCAATTCTGCCATGTAATGACCTGCATTTTCACATGGGTTGAAAATTATAAGAGATGAGAGAGACAATTCCAAATGTTACTCTCCTTACCTTTAGTCAGTTATCACACAAATACTGTGATGCCCAATGGATTATTTTCTTGAGCACAATATCGTGGGGTAAAACTTTGATCCATCTGTAGCTCAGCATACTTGTAAAACTCTGACATTTTAAGAAATCTGAAGTAATTACTTGTGATGTTCTGAATGTTTCCATGGATTTTATTTGCACAAACTACCTCTTGGGGGGAAAAACACAAGAGCTGAGTTTTGAGGACAATTTGTAACTTAGATGGGATAGGGTCACAAACAGTATGTAAGTTTCTTTTACCCTGTGTGTCAGACAGCTAAAGACATATGATTACATATATTTGGTCCATCCCAGAAAGGCAAGAATAAATTCTGTAGGACAAAGATGGATGAATGAAACCACACACAGAAAATGGAAAACAGGAAAACTAAGTAAAGAAGTCATCATGGAGGCACAGGTGACTGAAAAGAATAGACCCTAAAGAAATGTATTCTAAAAAGAAATACTGAGTCTAGGGGTAAAACATTTTTAGAAAGGTAATGGAGGAGGAAGAACCAAACAGAAAGATAGAGACATGACCAGTAACATGTATTTAAGCCAAAGAAGAAAGGGAAGGAAGGAAGAGCAAAGCATGGAAAGAAATACAACATAGAGTTTTGACCAATATATTAATACTGATAATATTGATTTCTATTACACTATCATTTTTTGCATAAAAAATTGTATAAAAAAGCATTCAGTTTTATTGGTATAAAAGGAATTCAATTTGTTAACTATAGTTATGAACCACTCTCTGAAATCTGTAACATTATTAGTACAGAAAATAATTTTCCCCAATTTCCCTCTGAAAGAGAAAACTGATAATCAGAATGCTAAAATGTAGGTAAAACTGAAAAAGATATATTTAATAGCACATGGGTTGGGCCTCAAAAAAAGTTTTACAAATTTTGATCTAAACTCCAATCTTAGCTCAAAGCTGGAAGAAGTGAGGGATATTCTGCTGTCTAATTTCATATTTGTTACATGTTCTTATTCACTTATTTATGACATTAGTTTATGATAACTCACCAGAACTTTTACCTCTTGAACTTTAAAAGAGAGTGCAAACTTAAGCCATATTTTCAGAAATCCAACCGCCTTAATATTTAGCCACCTCAGGCTTATTACTTAAAACACTTCATTATATTTATGTCTTATTTTCTGCCCATTGATTCATGTTCAAAATATATGTAAAAGTCTTTCACATCAAAACACTCTTCTCAGTTTTCCAAGAAATACCCACATGTTTCCTATCTTGCAGTAGCTCAGAGGGACAAAAGGCTTTTAAAATAAATATTTAAGTAACTAAGTACACAAATTTCTATACCTGAAATCTGAGTATGACATAAAGATTCAGAGTGTATATTTTAAAAAACTACAATGCAAAAGTTTTCTGAAATTCAAATTATGCCTTGTGGTTTTTAAGACTTTTTGCTTCAACAACTAGTTGTAATTTGCAGAAAATATCTAGTCTTCATATATATTAATAAATGTATATACACTTTTAACAGGCAGGTCCAGCAAAGGAAGTACAATACCTTTACAATAGAAATGTTGAGAAACAGGTTTAAATTTCTCCTTTTTAACAAGTTCTCACAGTTTAAATGTAAATATGGAACCCAGGATGGAAATAGAGAAAAGTTCTCCAAAAAAGTTTATGAACTAAAATATAAAGAAAGCATCCAGGAGAAAAAAAAATGTATGCAGTGTTCTCTATAGTATTCAAACTATAAGGTATCAGGAAAATTACATGACTCATAAATACTTATCCAAACCATTAAAGATTTATTTAGTCCTGAGTATAATTAATTAAGTTCATTTACAAGTCACAATGAGCTTACTCAAATAATCCTTCCCAAATCTCATATTTCCTATACTATTAGAATGCTTCTCCTTGGCAGTTAGCATGGGTTGTGGTCCAGAGCACCAGGGTTTGAAACCTGGCAGCTCTGTGAACAAGCAGGAAGGCCTCTGTGATTTTCTTGGTCTCTCTCTGCCTCTTCAGAGTAGTGGGGATGGTAACAGCATCCAACCCCTGGGGAGGACAGAAAGCACTAGGATCCCTGCCTGGCACAGTGTCAGCCCTCGACAGATGCCCACCATCTTGTCTTCTGGGGAGAAGTTCTGGGTGGAGCAGGAGCAGCAACCCGGCACAATCCTGCTGCATTCCCACTCACCACTTATTTCTGTGATTCACGTTAAAAGCAATTGGATTTTAGAGATGACCTCTTTAATTTGATACAGGTAACTGCTCAGTCCTGGGCCTTGGAAATCTTGCACTTTAAGCAGCATATGGTGAAACTAGCCCTAAGGCTGGCCTGTGACGAGGTGGACTTCTAGGGTCCATTCTGCCAAGGCCATGGCCCCAGCTGGCTATACAGGATGTTGCAAATTTCTCCTTTATTGGAGGGGCTTGTTGACATTGCCCTGGGGAGGAGTGCAGGGTTGGCGGTGGGACTGCAGACTCTGCCCAACAGTCAGGTACTTTGAAGTAGTCATGAGACAGCATGTTTCTGGATCCTCACGCTTCTGATGGAGTGGGCCTGGCATGATTCCTACCATGTGGGCAGGACAGCTCAGGATCCTGGCTGTCCCTCCAGCCCCGGGGTGGGCAGAGCTGGGCAGAGCTGCTTCCTGGCATGGTAGTGCTCCAGGCACAGCTGCCAATGGTCTGCTGTGCTTTTCCTGAGTTGTTACATCTGTAAGAACTCTCAGGGCATGAGAATCTAAAGGGGTCCTAAGGTACACTTTCTTCAAGCAAAAGCTTGCTTACAATTCCAGTAGCCCGGGGACCCGTCCTCACCATACGGGGGATCATCAGTGTTCTCCTGTCGATGTGATACCCAGTTCCCAGGGTTTTTTTCTAAATCAGACCTCCTGAAATGCCACTTGGAACTGAATGGCTCTTTGATGGCAATGCCATCTCCAGTCTGCCATAGAACACACCCTGTAGGACTCAGGGATTTCAGCTGGAGGACCCCTGAGAACTGCAGATCCTTTTCTATAGGCCAAGTGCAGATTTCCAAACACCTTGTTTAAAGTATTTTCCAGCATTAAAAAAAAAAAAAAAAAAATCATGCCTTTCCCCTTCTCTTCAAACTTTTGGGCTTTACTTTTATTAAAGGAGGGTGAAATATGCTGTTTCTTTCTGGGGAACAGTTACATTTCTAAGTCCTACCTGCTTCCTGTTTTCAGAGCCTCTGTCTGCCCCAGGTGGAGCAGATCCCAGAAACTTGTGTGCATGCTCATACACATGCCTCACAGATACTCATGAGTCCACACGCACTTCTCTGCCCCCTGAACACTGGCGTGCATCACACACACACACACACACACACACACACACACACTCTCCCAGGTTCCTTCGCTCTGTCCCAGTAATGCCAGAGAGCTGCAGAGGATTATGGGAATCTCACAGCTGGTGTCTGACCTGCTTTTGGAACCCAGACTGGGGGAGAACAAGTCATCCCAAAGGAACACCAGGGCAGAGAGGAAGGGTCTGGTCAGGAGCAGGGAGGGGCCCAGGGAGGAAAGCGAGTCTGGAAGCTGGATTCTCCCCTTTATCTTCTGGGGGCACAGCCAAGGGCAGTGAGTTTGTCTGATCTGTGAACTAGGAAGTGTTGTCAGGAAATCAGATCCCTTTGAGGAAAGGGTGGAGTTCTCTTGCATGGCCGGGGGTCCTGGGGATCCAGAAAGTGAAGGAAAGCCTGTGACCAGCAGGACCCTAATTCAACCTGCTTCATCAGCGCTGGCACACACTGTCACGGGACTGGAACTGGAACTCCAGAGGTTCTGACTACAGGTGAGGATTACTGAAGAGGCTGATGCCATCTCTGGATTCTCCCTCCTCGCCCCTCTTCTGAGCTTCACGCACAGAGCACAGGGTGCCCGTGCCCCAGAATTCCAAGCCATGTTACTGAGAGTCTCTGATGCACCTATAGGGTCCCAGGTCCTACCCCTTGCCAGCTGGATGAGACCAACCTGGTTTCCTCCTCCCAAGGGGAGTGGGGCAGTGGGCCACGGGTAGGGGAGGTGCACACTGCCAGTGGCCACTTCCCACCTGGCCAAACCTTGGCTGTCTAGAGAGGACGAGGCTCAGTTCATTATGATCCTGGTGCCTTCCTGGGACAGCCGATGGCGCGCTCTGCCCTGCCGACTGCCCATCGTGACCTTTCTGTGTGACACCCAGAGAACACATCTGTCCCCTCGTATCTCTGTTTCCATTTTCTGGAATTCTCTGCAGCCAGTGGATTTGCCTCCCCTACCAAAGGAGAGAAGTTCAAACGTCTAGCTCCTGGGTAAATGTCAAGCCGAATTTGCTGGTAGCCTATTCCTTCCTGCCTCCCGGCCTCTGCTACACAGAGTGCTAAACCTGGTGAAAGCCGGGTCCTGCTGAGGTGGCCTGAGTGAACGATGATGACCCCGGGCACCCTTCTCCCGGTGCCCCAGGGCTGCCTGCTGAACACTGCACAGGGCCCCCTTCACGAGGAGGTCTATGTGATAACCAACCACAGCCTTGAGAGGTGGGTGAAGGCGTGGAGGGATTCCACCCTGGGCTGGGCAGAATCTGCCTTGGCAGTGGGGCTTCTCACAGGGGTCTGTCTGCATCATGCCTTCTGAGCAGTGGCCCCGGGGTGCTCAGGGGAGCCTGCCAGTCTTCTGCCTCCTTCACCTGAAGTTCTTCCCACACGTGGCCATCCCTGCTCAGCCAGTCCCTGCAGTGTCTTCCCAAGCTGCCCGCCCCTCCCAGGATGCCACCCAGGTTCTCCACCAGCCCAGACCTCATGTGCCACCAGTGTGACCTGCTCTGTCTCTCTGGTTATTTCCTCTCCCATTTTGCAGCGTTTTCTGTTCAGGACTCAGACGTCCCTTGCTCTGCTCTTCCAAAGCCCTGGCCTCTGTTCACTGATACCTTCCCCCAGGGCTGGTGGCACTGATACCAAGTGTTCCCTGGAGACAGGCTTGCTTTACAGGGCTTCGGAGGGCTTCTTTCTCAACAGAGGGAAGCACAAGATGTGTTCTTTGGGGTGTGCGGCTCTGTATCTGCACTTGGTAGACCCCAGGCTCTTGTCGGCACAGGGGGCATCTGGGATTGCATTACTGGGAGTTGAAAGGAATGTGTAGGTCTCAGTGCTGCAGGGTTCTTGGTCCCTTCAGAAGGAACTTTCCAGGTGTGTGACTAGAGGCCTTCCCAGGCAGAAATCCTGAGCCCCACTCATGGGCAGATGTGTGCTGCCCGTGTCTCTCACAGTGTGGACAAGGGCTCCCACATACTGGGCCCGTCTGTGTGCCAGTGGTCTCTGGCTGCTGCCCCTCCACCCACCACAGGACAGTATAGCTCCAGTGGGCTCTTGCTCCAACAACATCTTAAAATATTTGCTGCCGGCCCTTTAAAGAAAGTCTGGGCTGACCCTCTGTCCAGGTAGGTACCCCATACATGCACCTCCATGACCCCCTTGCTCCTTCTGCACACGGCCAGGAGAAAACGTCTCTGGTAGCCTGGACTACAGCAGGAATAAAAGGTCAGACACCTGTTGTGTGCAAAGGTGAGGCAGCATCCCACCTCTGTCCTCACGCTGGGAAAACAGGCAGGTGGCACTGCTGAGGTGACTTCCAGGCCTGCAGCACAGTGCTGGTCTGCTAGGCCATGTGGGCTCCTGCTGAGTCTCAGGCCCCTTCTTCAAAGCGATGCCCCAGCAGCCACTGCCCTCTCCACTCCCGTGCAAAACCACCTTCCCTGCCCACTTGACAGCTGCCATCATTGCCATCATATTGGAACAATGCTAGCTAGCGATCACGTCCAGTGCAACACCCGAGAGTCCCTGGGTTGTCACGTCATGGCAGACATCACTGCTTCTCCTGTGGAATCCACAATCTCCAGACCTTGCTCACAGTCTTTTGCTTTGAGCCCATGTGGAGTGGTTGTCTGGCGACTCCTCTCTGGAAAGTGAATTTGTGCTGCTCTGTGAAGCTCACTCCATGAGACACCAGGAGGAAGCCTCTGGAGAGCACGCCAGAGTCCCGTCCAGTGCTCACACTTATGGGTGGCTTCATAGTTGGTGTCACTGACCATCCTTATGATCTTTCTCTCTGGCCAACCTGGTCTCTGTACAGCACCTGGGGCTGGGTTCACACCAGGTAACAGCACAGGCCTTGTTGATGAGGGCAGGGCAGCTGTCACCACCCTACTATGAGCCAGGCCACACGCCCCCTGTGCTCTGGCTTATGCAGATTTCAGAGAGACCCCAAAAGAGATGCTTTCCAAATACTGCTGTGGATTCTTGCTCCAAACCCGAGGCAGCAATGGAAATGGTGAGAACCGGCTACGGTGTTCAGGTGCCTTCAGTCGCAGACCTGCCCTGAGACATGTGCCCAGGAAGCCCAGCGACCTGCTTCATCTTAGGATGCCTAAGAGAAGGCCGCTTTGCCAGCAGCTTCTTGCGTTTTCCACTCAGAGGCATTTTACTAGGAAGACGGGCAGGGCTGTGGCGGGTGGGCTGGCTCCTGAGCTGCGGCTGGTGAAAGCTGACCCAGAGCCAGCCTTGTGGAAGCTCTGCCAGGACTTGGTTGGCACCTTGATGGCACAGTTGCACGTGACTGTGTGAGTCTGCAGGACCCAGCACGGGGTTCCCCAGAGCTGCCGTCCCTCGACCCTGCAGCTCGGGTTGGGCCAGTGAGTGCCACCATGCCTGTGGCCATTCAAAAGCACAAAGCCAACCTTGGTAGGTTTCAACTGTGGGTGCTTTGTGTCTTTCTGCATTGGATTTATGGAAAAGAGAGTAAGGGATGCCCTCCCAGATGGCAAGGGCGAGGGCCTTTACAATACTGTTTTGAGCTTTTAGATTCTTAAGACCCCAATAAAATTAACAATGCAGTATTATTGATACTCCTTGGGCAAAAATTCCCTTTTCTTGGCAAAAATTGGAATAATTTAGGAAGTACTATACCCAAGGTGCCACATACTTAATAAGTATTGTAACATAGTCATCAAAAATCCAAAAATATTATTTGAAATCAGATTAATTAAAAGGCTATTCTTAATAAAATGGTGCATTTCCCACAGCCCTGTTTTGCTAAGAGAAACAGGCTGAACTTAAATTCTGTCTGGAGGAGCTGCCCTACAAGGGCCTAGGTCTTTTTTGCCATGGACTGTTTAATTCTGACCCAGATGGAGGATGAGCACAGAATACAAGGTCAGCAAGAGCTGGATCTCCCAGGCATATCCCAGGGCATATCCCAGGGCAAGGAGGGCCGGGCTTGGCAGGGCAGCAGCCTGAGCTTCTGAACTCTTGCTTCAGATGGGAGCGTGGGTGGGCAGCATCCATGCCCTTCTGCGTGTCCCTCTTTGCCCCTTCTTCAGGGAACAGATCCTCCTGATCCCTCCAGGCCACTGGCCACATTGTCCCCCAGGAAGCTGCCAGTCCCAGTACCCATCACTGCAAGTACCCCCTGTACTCCACCCTGGCCAGCTTCCTTTCCCAAGACCTCTCCTCGGAACGTTGGAGGAGTTCTCCTGCCTCCCTGAGTATGAGCCTCCAAGGATACACACTTGGAGGTGCCTTCAGTGCAGTAGAACACCAAGCAGCACATGTGAGGGGCAGGGGACCACTCAGGACACCGAGGGAGCCACTCTAAGAGGGCCTGTCAAGAGCAAGGACTATTCCTGGCGTCTGCAGACCCACCTGACCTGCCATTCCTTCCTTAGGTGCTAAACCCTACAAATCCGGTTTCACCTAATGCCTAGAGTTGCGTCTCCATCACTTGCCCTCCAGGAGCCCTGGCAGAGACACTGCCATGCTGGTGTTGCTGGCACCCACTTCCTCTCCCAGCAGCTGGACCAAGGCCTGCCCCTGCCTGCTTGGCCAAACTATCCTGGAGCACCTGCCAGATGCAGGGAAGCTCTAGGAGTGGGCCTCAAGAAAGCTCCGGCACCCTTGCTGGATACACCAGGGTAACAGGTCTCCTGCATCCCTCTGTCTGTGGAACCTGGCCCTGAGCCACCGACTCAGCTCTCCCAGGCCTGGTGTCCTCATTCTGAACCACGCACTTGACATTGAATTAGTGTTTCTTAACCACCTGTTGTCCTAACTCCACCAGCACGAAGCCCTGGCAGCCCCAGGTCCACTCCTTCTGACCCCTCACTCCCTGAAGCTCTCAGGAAGCCTCTGAGTTACACCTGCAAAGCAGGGTGGTGATGATAGTGCCTATGGGCTGGGGAGCACAGGGAACGTTGAGAGGCCCCCACAAGAGGATGCTGAACTGGCCATGTACCTCACTGTCTCAAGCCTCCACTCCACGGCCAGGTTTCTGGAGGCTGCCCTCCTCCTACTCACCCTTAATAGTGAAGAAAATGAGGCTATGAAAATAGCCTTCTAGGTCAGAAAACTTGCACTTTTTAAATTCTACTTTTTCAGAATTCCACTGCTGGGCAGAAATCTCATGAAAAAATTACACTTGCTCTGGATTTTTTATATGGACTTTTCTTCAAGAAAACACAAAAGGAAGTATTCTTGAAATAGACTTGCCTCTGCTTCTTGCTCCAATAAAATGCGTAGAGACCTGTGTGCATGTTTCTACATGTGTGTCCGCGTGTGTTCGTGTCTGTGTGTGCATACATGAGTGTGTATGTGTCTCTGCATGTGTGTATCTGTATGTGTCTGTGTGTGCATGTTTCAGTATGTCTCTGCATGAGACATGAGCATGTCTCTGTGTGTGCATATGTCTGTGTTTGTGCCTATGTGTGCATGTTTGAATGTGTGTGTTTCTCTGCATGTGTGTGTGTGAGTGGACTCCCTGCACTCGGGCACATGTTTGGAGTAGAGGGAGAATGGTGTCTTCAGAGAGGACATTTGGACTCCTAACGATGGAATGTCCTCATTTTCAGGCTGACTGCATGGGGCACTGTAGTTAAGGCTGCTGCCCTTGAGAACCTGTCTGGCCAGTCTCTCCTGTCTGTGAAGGATCCCCTGACTGCTTTGCATGGTGCCTCGCCTGCTGCAGTATCAGGAGTGTGGAAAGGCAGGAGGGGGTCCTCTGGATCAGGAGGACAGCAGTCCAGGAAGGGGTTCTCTGAGTCAAGAGTACAGCGGGTCAGAAAGGGGTCTTTTGGGTCAGAAGTGCAGGGAGCCAGAAGGGGGTCTCCTCCCAGGCTGCAGTGGTCCTGACATGGAGCCTGGTCACTTTGCCCCCAGGGACCCCATGCCCTTGGCACTGGTTGAATCCCTTGGCTGGTGGAAGCGGATGCCCAGTTAGGGGGCATTGAAGGGGGGTAGTGACAGCACTGGGCAGTGGGGACATCTGGACAAGCTGGGGGCAGGGAAATCCCATGTCAATGCCTTACTGGCACTTTTCTCCTTTCCTCTTTTTAATCAATTGTTTTTTTTATTTGGGCATACAGGACAGTAGGGCACATTTTGGAGCAAAAGGTACACAATGGGTATTCCTTCCCACTTTGGGGAGTTCCATGATGGGGAGTTTCATGGGCCTGTGTTCGTAAAGGAACCAGGAGAGTGAGTCCCATTCCCTAGCTGTCTTTCCCATTCCCATCCCCTCCCTGATCCTCCTTTGTCTAATACAGTGAATCTTCCCCTCCCCAACCCACACTCCTGAATCAGTCTTCACCTTTGGTTTGGGGTTGGCTTACATTATGTAGAGTGATGGTCTCCAGCTCTGTCCAGCTCCATCCATTCACAGAGGGTCTAGATGTCCCAGAGTGTCGGATGAACACATCTCCATCTCCTGAGAAACCTGTGGCCCCTGAAGCCATGCTGTGTTTCAAAGGACCTCCATGTCTAAGCAGTCCTCATACAGCCACTGTGCCACCTCCCTGTGGGCGTGGGCGCTGTCCTCAGGTCTGATCCCCAGCAGTTGCCCCTACCTGTCCTCCCTGGTGTGCTCAGTGTACCAACAGTGCCCCCAACCCAGGGTCTGTATTAGACTTTTTGCCACTGGAACCCAGGCCTGCAAACGAATGGTCATGCCCTACAACTGAGCCATGCCCCAGCCCATGGCAACAGAGGTCCCAGTACTTGGATGGAACACAGGCCTCCACAAACCTGACCACTGCCCTACCACTGAGTCACATCAAGCAAAAAAACAAGTGTCCTGAGTCCTGGAATGGAACCCAGGCCTGCACATGCCTGCCCATTCCTTACCACTGAGCCATACCCAGTCCAGGGCAACAATGTTCCCAGTCCTGAATGGAACCCAGGCCTCCACATGCCTGGCCATGCCCTACTGAGCCACAACTAATCCCAGAAAACAGTGTCCCCAGTCTTGGTTTGGAACCATGGCCTGTACACACCTGGCCATGCCCTACTACTGAGCCACACCAAATACCAGGGCAACAGAGATGGAACCCTGGCCTGAACATGCCTGGCCATGCCATACTACAGAGCCACACCCACCACAGGGCAATAGCGGTTCAACTACTGCAATGGAACCCATACCTACACACGCTGGTCCACTGCCCTACCCTGAGTCACACCATGCCCAGGACAACAGTGTCTGCACTCTTGTGATGGAAACCAGGTCTCCATATGCCTGTCCATGCCATACCACTAAACCACACCTAGCCCAGGACAACAGTGTTCCCAGTACAGAGAAGAAACTCAGGATGTCCCATGCCTGGACATGCCCTACCAGCAAGACACACACAAGCCCAGGGCAACAGTGTCCAAGTCAGGGATGGAACCCAGGCCTCCATATGCTTGGCCATGCCCTACAACTGAGCCACAACCAATGCCAGGGCAACAGTGTCCCCAGCCATGGGATGGACCCATGGCCCTAAAACTGAGCCATACCTGGCCCAAGGCAATGTGTCCCCAGTAATGGGAAGGAACCCAGTCCTGCACAGACCTGGCCATGCCCTATCACTGAGACACACCAAGCCAGGGTCACAGTATACCCAGTCCTAAAATGGCACCTACGTTTGCACACCCCTAGCCATGCGATACCACTAAACAACACCCAGAACAAGGGAAGAGAGTCCCTAAAAAAGGGAAAAAACCCAGACCTCCACATGCCTGGCCATGGCCTACCACTGAGCCAGACACAGACTAGGGCAACACTATCCCACTTTCCCAAGGAAAACAGGCATTGAGGCAGAAGGGGGGCGGGGGGAGTATGATGACAAGTCCTGGGGCGGACCTGATATGGTGGGCGTGCACTAGCAGTGGCAGCCTGGACCAGGGAAGGTAGCCGTCCCCGCTTTGACGTGGTGTCCCACCTCCACCTTCTATGTGGGCAGTAGAGCCGCCCCAATGCTGGCTGGAGTGACCATGACTCCACTTCCAAGAGCACCATCAGGCCTGAAGCAGATCCCATGGCGCTATTCTGCACATGTTTGTACTGTTAATGCGTAGGGACTATTTGGCTGTTGGTCCACACCCACGTCCGGCAGGTCCCTGCTCGCAGACTGTGCACACACATTAGTTGGCCCGTCCATACACCCCAGTACTGGGTTCCACCAGCAGAGAAAAGCCCAGGGGAAGGGACGCCCAAGGATGACCTCTGGGCAGAAGACATTTGCTGCTTTCTGCGCCAGACCTAAAGTTAATGGATACAACCCGATCGGGAGTATCCACAAAGCTGCCAGGCACGGTGATGTCAAAGGAGTAAGGTGTCTCCTGGTTCGCGAGGGCTGTCATGTTAATGACATAGACAAGAAGAACAGGTAATAGAATATGCAGTCCTGCAGCCAAGGGCATACCTTGTAGGCAAAGGGCCTACGGCGGGAGGCAGGTCCAAAGGGAAAAGGCCTGCACTATTCCGGCCATGCCCTCTAAGGGGAGAGGTAGATGAGTGGCCAGGCCTTCTGTCCCCAACATGCGTGGCTTTCATGTGCTCAGAGAGTCCTCAGCATGTGCTAGTACCTGAAGACCTGGGAGCAGTCTGACGCCCAGGACTTCCTAATGAGCAGTTGCAGAGAAACCCACTTTAGCGGATTTCCCAGGTGCAGAGAAAAGCCTGCAGGAGGCTGGGAGCAGTGAAGATCTGCACACCACAGGAAGAGGGCGGGGCGGGGCCGCACCTGGAAGGCAGGTGGCAGGGGGAGAAGTGGCCAGAGGGCCAGGGGAGCACGGGAGCACGACTCATGACAGGTCTCAGGGGCCTACCTGACCCGGTGGGCGTGGACTAGCGGTGGCAGCCTGGACCTAGGCAGGTGGCGGTCCGCCCCCTTGACTAGGTGTCCCACCTCCACCTTCTCACTGGGTGGTAGATCCGCGCGCCCGCTGGCTGCACTGTCAGTTTGCAGGAGCGCTATCTCTGCACGCGACAGATGCCTTGGCGCTGGTGTGCACGTGTGTACCGTTAATCCGACGGGACTGTTTGGTTGTTGCTCTATAGTCAAGAGCGGCGGGCCCTGTTCCGAGGCTGTGCACAGACTTTAGTTGGCACGTCCATAAAACCCAGTACTGCTTTCCAGAGCAGACCAAAGCCCAGGGAAGGGACAAGGCCTCTGACGCCTGAGGATGACCTCTAAGCAGAAGACATTTGCTGCGTTGGGCGCCAGGCCTAAAGTTGACGGATACAACCCGATCGGGAGTATCCATAAAGCTGCCAGGCACGGTGATGTCAAGGGAGTAAGGCGTCTCCTGGTTCGCGGGGGCTGTCATGTCAATGACATAGACAGGAAGAACAGGTAATAGAATCTGCGAGTCCTGCAGCCCCAGAGTCAAGGGGCCTACCGCAGGAGGCAGGTCCAATGGGAAAAGGCCTGCACTGTCCAGGACATGCCCTAGAGGGGACAGGTAGCTGGGTGGCCAGGCCTCCTTTCACCAGCATGCCTGGCTTTCATATGCTCAGGGAGTGCTGAGCACGTCGTAGTACATGTAGACCTGGGGGTAGTCTGACGCCCAGACGTTGATAAGGAGCAGTTGCAGAGAAACCGACTTTAGCGGGTTTCCCAGGTGCAAAAAAAAAGCCTGCAGGAAGCGGGAAGCAGTGAACATGTGCACACTGCGGGGAGAGGGCGGGGCGGGGCGGGGCGGGGACGCACCTGGAAAGCACAAGGCAGGGGGAGAAGCAGCCAGAGGGCCAGGGAGTGCGGGAGCGCGCCTCCTGACAGGTCTCAGGGGCCTGACCCGGTGGGAGTGGACTAGCGGTGGCAGCCTGGACCTAGGCAGGTGGCAGTTCGCCCATTTGCCTCGGTGTCCCACCTCCACCTTCTCACTGGGCGGTAGATTCGCGCTTAGTCTGGATGGAGCTTGCAGGGCTCAGTTTGCAGGGGCGAGATCAGCGCACGCGACAGATCCCGTGGCGCTGGTGTGCACGTGTGTGTACCGTTAATCCGATGGGACTGTTTGGCTGTTGGTCTGTACCCAAGCCCGGCCTGCCCCTGATAGCAGGCTGTGCACACACTTTACTTGTTCCTTCCATAAACTCCAGTTCTGTGTTCGAGAGCAGACATAATCCCAGGTGAGGGACAAGGCCTCTGACAACCGAGGATGACCTCTAGGCAGAAGACATTTGCTGCGTTCCCTGCCAGGCCAAAAGTTGATGGATACAACCCGATCGGGGTTATCCATAATGCTGCCAGGCACGGTGATGTCAAAGGAGTAAGGCGTCTCCTGGTTAGAGGGGCCTTCATGTCAATGACATAGACAAAAAAACAGGTAATACAGTCTGGGAGTCCTGCAGTTCCAGAGGCAAGGGGTCCTTGGGAGGAGGCGAGTCTGATGGAAATGGCTTGCACTATTCTGGTCATGCACTGGAGGGGACAGGCAGCTGGGTGGCCGGGGCTTCCTTCACCAACATGCGTGGCTTTCATATGCTGAGGGAGTCCTTAGCACGTCGTAGTACCTGTAGACCTGAGAACAGTCTGACGCTCTGGCCTTCCTAAGGAGCAGCTGCAAAGAAACCCACTTTAGCGGGTTTCCCAGGTGCAGAGAAAAGCCTGCAGGAGGCGGGGAGCATTGAAGATATGCACACCACGGGAGAGGGCGGGGCGGGGCGGGGCCGCACCTGGAAGGCACATGGCAGGGGTAGAAGCAGACAGAGTGCCAGGGTCGCAGGAGCGCGCCTCCAGACAGGTCTCAGAGGCGTGCCTGACCCTGTGGGCGTGGACTAGCGGTGGCAGCCTGGACCTAGGCAGGTGGCAGTCCGCCCCTTTGAGTTTGTGTCCCACTTCCACCTTCTCACTGGGCAGTAGAGCAGCGCTCCTGCTGGCTGAAGCTGGCGTGGCTCAGCTTCCAGGAGCGTGATCATGGCCTGCAACAGATCCCATGGCTCTGGTGTGCACGTGTGTGTACAGTTAATCCGCAGGTACTGTTTGGCTGTTGGTCCATACCCAAGAGCGGCGGGCCCTGTTCCCAGGCTGTGCACAGACTTCAGTTGGTCCTTTCATGAACCCCAGTACTGGGTTCCAGAAGCAGACAAAATCCCAGGGGAAGGGACAAGACCTCTGACGCCCGAGGATGACCTCTAAGCGGAAGACATTTGCTGCTTTGGGCGCCAGGCCTAAAGTTGACGGATACAACCCGATCGGGAGTATCCATAAAGCTGCCAGGCATGGTGATGTCAAGGGAGTAAGGCGTCTCCTGGTTCGCGGGGCCTCTCATGTCAATGATATTGACAAGAGTAACAGGTAATAGAGTCTGCTAGTCCTGCAGGCCCAGAAGCAAGGATTCTACCGCAGGAGTCAGGTCCAATGGGAAAAGGCCTGCACGTTCCTGGCCATGCCCTGGATGGGACAGACAGGTGGGTGGACAGGCCTTAATTTCACCTACATGCGTGGCTTTCATGTGCTCAGGGAGTTCTCAGCACGGTCATAGTGCCTATAGACCTTGGGGGCAGTGTGACAGCCAGGCTTTCCTAATGATCAGCTGCAGAAACCCACTTTAGTGGTTTTCCCAGGTGCATTGAAAAGCCTGCAGTAGGCGGGGATTTGTGAAGATCTGCACACTGAGGGGAGAGGGCGTGGTGGGGCGTGGCCGCACCTGGAAGGCAGGTGGCAGGGGAGAAAGTGGCAGAGGGGTGGAGGAGCTTGGGTGTGCACCTAGTGACAGGTCTCAGGGGCGTGCCAGACCCGGTGGGCCTGGAGTAGCAGTGGCAGCCTGGACCAGGGCAGGTATTCCTATGTCCTCACTCTTCTGCCTGCAAAGAACCTGGGTTCAGCAGTCTTCTGCCTCAGGGAAAGAATTAGGCTAGAGGCAGAGGCGGGAGGGTGGGGGCGAAAGAGCATTTGCCTGAATCTGGAAGTGGTTGACCTGTATATTTTCCCCGCCCACGCCTAGGAGAAGCTAAACCTAATCCTAACCTTAACAGTCACCCTAACCCTGAGGTTAGGTCTAACTATAAAGAAGGAACGGAAATTTTACGAAGGAAAAAGCATATTATGTACGTAGTAGAAAAGTGTAATATGAAGAAAATAGTGCTCGTAATCCACTTAAACCACTAATCTTTTTTTCCCCCCCCCCCCCCGCGGTGCTTGGAAACCACTATTTTTTTGTTGGTCTATATTTATGTGTACATTTTGTTGACTGAGGGTCCTTATAAGGATTCTTCGAAGTGGGAAGATGATGTGTTTTTCCTCTTGTTTTGTTTTTGTAGTTATTTTTACATTCTTCTTTTTTTAAGGCTTTCATTCTAGTCCTCAGTAATTTTCACTCTTTCTTATCTACTTCACTTAGGATTTCGTCTACTCTCAGTGCCTCTTGATCAATTAACCGTCTTCCTAACCCGATTGTTGACATGCACTCTTTTTTGTCTAAATGCTTCATTTAGTCATTTAATTTGTTCGAATTTTTTCTAATTATTTATAGATGACACCAGAGTCCATTTGAATTCTTTTTATACAAATGCAGCACTACTTCTAATTTCTTTGTACTCAATGTAGGGTCATATTGTTCAGGTATCAGACATGTACATAGAGTAAAAATGTCCATATTCCTTCAATAGCATTTTAGGAATAGAGGTCTAGGCACCATTCACATTCTGCAAAGTACTTAGTGCAATATTATTTTTCAACCTGTCATTAGTTGAGACAGATTACCCTAGGTGTTGTGCACTAAAAACTTTGTGCAAAACTGATAATTCTCACTGTTGTCATATTATTGCCTGCAGTTATTCTTTCATGTTTCCCTTATTTAGACAGGGAGAGCAGAACATCTGTTTACAGCATATGTGGTACACGGTAGCAGGAACCAGGGCCAATAGAACAGATTTCAGGGTTGCCAGACTGCAAAGGATACATGCTGCTTCCCTGATGCCCCTCCCCTCTCTGTTTCTCAGGAGACCCAGAATAGCCAGGGTTTGGGTCCTAGTATGGTGTATTTTAATAGATATATTCATTATCTCCAAAGTGTGAACTCTTTCTATGGTTATCAATTTCATATATAACAAATAAAAATATCGGAGTTTTAACATTTTTGAGTTCTACATACAACCTTTTAGGATAATGATGACACTAAGAAAATGTAAAAAGGACTTTTCCTTCTGGGTTTCAAAACACACCATCATATAGTCAAGAAGGAAGATAAATGAGTGGAAGAGAATAAAACTTAGAAACAATCAAATATCTGAAAGAATTAAGAATGTGCTACTAGTGACATATTATATTAGTAGGAGAAGAATTATGTGTGAATGAAATGCCTGTTGTTTGGAGTAAATTAGCTGGATTTTTGTGTCACAAAATAATTCCCTGATCAAATGTGGATTACTAATTTTAGATAATAAAATTAGAGAAAAATGCTAGAAGACAATACAAGTCCTCCTTTATACATTTTACGTAGGCAAAGTTCTTAAGAAAGAATAAACTAAAAAAGAAGGCTTTCTCTCTCTTTCTCTCTCTTTCTCTCTCTCTTTCTTTTATCTTTTAGTTTTTAAATTTTGGTCCCATTGCCTTGAGCTTGCTATGAATGTGCTCTACCACTACCCCACAGTCCCTAAATTCTAACTTAAATTAGAGAAAGTGCTCTTTTCCAAATGTACAAATGACCTATGGATATAGGAAAAAGTACTTATAGACCCTGGAAAGAGAAGAAATTTAAGTTCAATGATAAATGTAAATATTTTTAGCTACAAAACTTGTGAGAATGAAGAGGAGCAGTACTTACACTGCTGTTTAAGGTTTGAGTTGCTTATGACTTCTCAAATAGATGATATTACTGTACATTTTAATAACATGTCTCTACCCATCAATTTCTTTATGCTAAATATCTTTGGAATATAATAAAAGATGCATGCAGATTATTTTTCTGAGCACTGTTTAAAACATCAATATGTTTAAAAGAACTCATAGAATGGATCTGGGGAATAAAATGCAGTGCATTCCTAGAATGGAATATTATGTAACCATTGAGGGTGACAAAGATGTAGATGTATGTTGACCTGGAAGATATTCTTTTGTATATCAGGTGAAAACAAAGCTTGATTATACATACACACAAATAGATTGGGGTCTTGTGTTAGTCACAAATATATGAAAAAATATAGTAAAAGTAGTTATTTTCAGGCATTCAACTTATAAGGAAAATTTTTCTTTTCCTTTTTCATTTAAAGTATATTTTATTTCCAATATTGGGTAATTTATCCTTAGTTTCATTGATAGCAGAAAATATGCTCTGCTTTAATTCAATAGTTTGACATTTTCTGTGTTCTGCTTTATTTACCTACCATATGGGTAGTTTTGATAAAATTCTACATCTATTTCTACTTTTTTCTTACTTGTTATTTCTACAATGAATATGTGTAAAAGTTCTAATGAGAATTTCTTGTTAAATTAATCTTTGGGAGGAACAGGGATATGACTCTTGTACAAATAAAAATGTCTCACTTTCTGCTAATTTTTGTTTATGTGTGTGTGTTTGTGTAGATTAGTATCTTCTGCCAACTTTTAGCCTCTTCAGAAGTGAAGGTAATTTTTTATATGTACTTGTAGACATCACTGCAGATACATTTCTTATACATATGTTTTATTTCATACAGATTTATTACGTAGACACAATTGGAGTTTTATCATTTTGTTTTAGTTACATTCTTATGAAAATAAAAGCAAAAGCAAAAATGAAAGATTATTAGTACTGCAAAAGTATTGCTTTAATTTGTAACGTATTTTTTAAAAAAATACTGAACTCCCCACCAGGCACCGTGGCACAAGCCTGTAATCCCAGCAACTTGTGAGGCTGAGGCAGAAGGAACTCAAGTTCAAAGCCAGTCTCAGCAGCTTAGCGAGGCCTTTAGCAATTTATTGAGACACTGTCTCAAAATAAAAAATAAAAAGGGCTGTGGCTTTGTCTCAGTGGTTAAGTACCCCTGGGTTCAAATTCCCAGTAGAAAAAAATATATCAGACCAAAATAAACACCAACAAAAAACCCACCACACGCTGAACTCCTCCCAAGTGTACTTTATCTGTTCTTTCACTTTATTTACTCACTACTCATAACCTGAATACTCTATCATATAGTCAGCAAATTTACTTTCTCTCAGGTCCTCCTTCCTTAAAAACTTTATGTTTTTCTGACCGGAGGAAAACCGAAGTGACAGAACTCAATTTGAAGTGAAACTTTTCCTCCCACTTTTCAAACAAAAGCACTTCAGGAGTTAGGAAATTGTAAACTGCCCATTTGAAAAGTTAAGATCAAATTAATACTGATACTAAGTATTGGGTATGTCTAATTTTTTATTGGATATGTCTAATTTGTCCTACAAATCTAAATACTGAACAAAGTGAGACATATTAATTCATTTGAACCATACATTTCCCTTGGCTTTAAGTTTCTTGATCGATTGTTTTTATCACCTTTCTCTTAAGGTAAGTCACCATAGTTTGCGTAATGGTCACTTGTTTATTGTATGAAGAAATACCTAGATTTTAAAATACATCAGCAGAATTATTATATTAATTTATAAATTGCAATACTATTTATTAATAAGTAGGAGAATAATAGTTACAATAGGTAACAATTATTAAGCTGCTATTTGCATAGATTCTTATTTAAACATCGCAGTGGTGTCCTGGAAGGTAACTACTAATTTGAATCCCCTTTTCATAGGTGATGAAATTTAGGCAGAGGAGGGCTAATGGATAGCTAGTTTGTAACACAGCTTAAAGTAAAAAACAAAAACAAGTTAAGCTATATCAAAAAACCATGCTCTTTCTATGCAAATGGACAGTTCTAAGCTGGGAATATGGATCATTGGTAAAGCCCTTACCTAGCATGCTCCAGGCCCTGAGTTTCATCCCCAGCACTACAAAAACAAAACAAAACAAAACAAAAAATCAAGAGTCAATGAGGTCAGAAGCAATGCTGCATGCTTGTAATTCCAGTGATTTGGGAGGCTGAGGCAGAAAGATTACAAGTTCAAGATCAATTGTGCAACTTAGTGTGAGACCCTATCACGAAATGAAAAATTAAAAGGGTTCTGGATATGGCTCAGTATTGAGTGTCCTTCAGATTGATCCTCTGCAGTGGGGGGCAGGGGAAAGGAAAGAAGTCAGTGGAATAGGCTGCTAGAATAAACTGATCCTTCATTAATTTAATAATAACATCTAGTAAATATTGTTTCTTCTGGAGAAATTGTTTTGAAGAGAAAGAAATTGCATGCTATTTAATGTTCACAATGGAATGAATAATTGTTTTAAATGGGAGTTCTATGACCTCCTAACAAAACCTCTTACTTTCATAGGACCCCTCTACATTATGCATGCGCCTATGGTAAGGCAAATGTGGTGGCTCTTCTAGTAAAGAAGAAATGCAATATTCACCTCTGTGACAGTGACAATAACACACCTCTGATTAAGGTAGATATAGCAAAGTATTTCTGCAGGGGGTGAATTAGATTTACATACTTAGGATAAAAATTGATTAATATCATTTAAATATAATTAATTAGCAAAGCCTGTGGAACATTTGTATTGAATTCTTGAAATTGACAATCTATTTCTTTATATCACACCAACAGGCCATCCAACAGCAGGAAGAGGAATGTGTAACTATTCTTCTTGAAAATGGTGCTGATCTAAATGTTCAGGACCCCAATGGTGAAACTCCTCTCCATCATGCTGTTTATACTGACAACACATCAATAGCAGCAAAACTACTTTCACATAATGCAAATATTGAAGCCCCAAACAAGGTATACTTTCACCACCTTTATTTTCAAAATATTTGAAATACATTTGTTTCAACAGTAACATGTCAACAAATGTTTATAAGCAGGGTTTCCTTGATTGAAACAGTAGCAAATATTGAAACTTTTTTCATCTCATGGATACATTTAGTTAATATAAATTTATATAAGTTGAGTCAACATTTAAAATTCAGGAGACTCATGCAGAAATTTGGAGTTTAAACTTTTTAAAGAACCTCATGGGGTCTCCTTTGAGCATATATTACTGTGTGGTGTGCTGTGCTTATGGTGCCTGCCCCCTTCATACCGGGCATGAGTATTGTCCAGTTTGCTGCCAGCAAGCTGCAGCATTCCTTCACTCAGAATCCCATACTTTACCTCTATAAAATTTTTATAACACCTGTTTTCTAGTGCATTTTAATAAAATTTCCTGGTTTCCGTGATAGTTTCTATTCATTTATATGGCTATGTCTTATGGAATATATTAATCCCTTTGAAATGGAATTGAATATTAGAATTTAGAAATGGATGTTTTTAAAATGTTTTCCTTATGTGTACTACAAAAGTCATATTCCCATTTGAATTTCTGTAACCTTCATTAGGTTACTCAGAAGTGGATAGCATATACCTAGTGCAAGCAGTATTATTGTGTCTTCAGCTTTGTCTCTTAAACTTGTGGGTGCTTTATTCTTTTATGATGCTAAAAAAGTACATGTGGGTCAATATAAAACTTTTTGTCAAACACACATTTTCTGAATTCTGTTGTGCCTAAAATTATAAATAAATTTAAGTAGCAATGCAAATGGACCAGAATAAAAAATAATTTGGTAAAATGGATGTGCTTTAGGGTACCAGAATGATTATTACAACTGAGAATACATTTTGTATTTAGTTTAATATTAATGTCTTTCACCTTTTATAGGAGAAAGCACAGGTACCAAATGAATCAAAGTTCATTTGACGTCTTTCTCTTTTAACTCAGAGCTCATTTCCCTATAGACCCATGGTGAAGTGCCTTATATTGTTGTTTAGGATATTGACACTCAATAGAAGAGAGTCAAAAGGGTTTGTGTAGTACAGAGGAACTTCCCATGTTACTGGAAAACTCTGAACTGTATTCCTGCAACTTGAATTCTCCAAATGTGAATGTCTACTATGAAAAAGCATTGTTAACTAGGTGTTATCAATGGTAAAGATATTTCCTTATCACTAGATGCATGATGCACAGCTTTGTAGTATTTCTTTTATACTGCATCAAGGAAATTTTCTGATTAGGCTTGGTATTTCTGGAAAAGTGGAAATTCTTTGGAATATAGATTGATAAGCTCTCTTCTAGAGATGAAAGTTTAGTTCATTAATTCAGTAAGATACTAAAATCCTTTTACTACTGTGTTTTAGATGTGGGGTCATTGACAATAAAGATACAGTCTCTGTCCTCAAGAAATTTATTATTGATGGGGGCCAGTGGCAGTCACCTAACGTCAAGATGCCATGATAAAGTCTGTGACAGAGGCAAAACTCCCTGGAAGGAGTAAAATTTTGAAGCAAGTTTGGGAGAAGACTGGAGTTCATAAACCCTTTTAGGTAGAGGATGGCATTATAAAGTGAAAAAGCAGTTCATGTGGAAGTGCAGGATGGTAGAAGGAAGAGGCTGCCCTTCATTTACTTTATATAGTATATGTTAATGTTCATATGGTCTGTTATAAGATTTTCAGTTCAATTGAGAAATAAACAATTCCATTAATAAATTATTCTTCTTGTTTTCCAGGATGGCCACACACCACTTTTACTTGCCCTAAAGGAAAACAAACACCATATGGCCAAATTTTTAATTAAGGCAAAAGCAAATGTACATGCAGTTGATAATAGGGGCAGGTACAGTAGTTTATTCAATCAGGTCAAATATTAAATTAATGGGAAGGAAAATATTAACTTATAAGTATTGGGATAAATAAAAAATGTGAACACAAACCATATTTTGGGTAGAAAGAGTTGGTTTTGTTTCTCACATGTGTTATGGTTTGGATACGAGATGTCTCCAAAAAGCACACGTGTGAGTTAATACAAGAAGGTTCAGAGGAAAAATGATTGGACTTTGAGAGTCTTAATCAGTGAATTAATCCCATGATAGGATTAATCCCATGAAGAGGTGGGAGTTGGGGATGTGGCTTGTCATATAAATTTCTATCTGGCCAGTGGAGACCTCTCTCTACTTCCTAATCACCATGATGTGAGCTGCTTCCCTTTGCCACATTCTTGCTTCATGATGTTCAGTCTCCCATTGAGCCCTGAAAATGGGAGCCAAGTTTCTATGGACTAAGACCCCTGAAACCATGAACCTTCAGTTAAATCTTTTCTTCTCTACAATTGTGCTCACGTCCTTTAGTCACAGCAGCAAAAATAGACTAAACTAACATGATCATATATTATCTAAAGTTTTAAATAAGTATGGATTTTAGCAATTTTTGGTTACATAATAAATTTATTGACCTCTCTATTTTATTTCTAATTTCTATTCCTCATATGCTTTTCCTTTAAAATGGTATATTGAGCATAAATAGGCTTTGATAATCAGTTTTTCTTTTGGATTACTCTAAATTGCTTTTTTTTTTTTGAAGAGTATCCATGTTAGCTTATCCTAAGTGAGCCTTAATTGCTATTGCTAGATGTTATTTATTTTCCAATGTATTTTGATGCTTTTCATTCTTTTTTAAAATTTTTCTTAGTTGTAGATGAATGCAATATATTTATTTATTTTTATATGATGCTGAAAATAAAACTCAATGCCTCACATTTGTTAGGCAAGTCCTCTACCACTGAGGTACAACCCCAGCCCTGATGGTTTTATGTCTAATTGGCAAGGGGTGAGGGAAGAAAAAAGTTTAAATGGCATAAATATTTCCTTTAATGAAGATAAAATATAGGTGTGCAGTGAATAGAAAGGAGATAAGCTTTAAATTCACACTTGACTGGGTTGCATACCTAACTTACATAGTTACAAAGCGTAACATTTTGGAAACATTACTTATCACTAAATATATGTCCTGATATGAAAAAAAGTGAAACATGCTTGAAGGGTGGTGTGAGATGATACATAATAGCATTTGATTTCATTACATAGCAAATGCTTTTCATTGAAATTAACTGAAGCAATAATGACTGATTATCTCCATTATTAATATTGTTGTTATTTAAAATCTGCTCACAGTCTTTATTTGCTTGACTTTAAGTGGACTATGAGTTATCATATATACATCAGACTAAGGAAGAAATGGAGCATTCTTCATTGGAATCTTTGATCTGCTTCAGATAGATAACCTCATTACGGTTATTGTCCATCAAGAGATTTTATGTTTATCACTTCTACTATATAATTCCCCATTGGGACAAGAGGCTTCCTCTTTATTATTTTTTTTTCTTTTAGACTTAGAGATGATTTGCACAGGTGATCCCCCAATATGCTTATGTGTATTAGTATATGTAAAGCAAGATATTAAATTGATAAAATACATCAAATTATCTCTACACATGTTTATTAAAATACCTAATGACAAAGTGATTTCTCTGTTATTTTAGAACAGCCCTCATGCTGGCTGTGAGATATGAATCACCAGGTATAATCAAGCTTCTAATTGAAGAAGGGGTTGATGTCTTTGCAGAAGATCAGAATGGAGGGACTGCATTATGTTATTCTGTTGCCAGTGGCTACAATATGTAAGTGTTTTAATTAAAATACTAATCAAAATTAAGTGGAGGTTCAAAATAAGTAAAACTATTGCATTTGATTATTCATAATTCAAATATGTTAGGAATGGCAGTGTCTTAGTCTCTTCATCAACAATAAACACTGCTAAAGTCTAAGCTAATTAGAAGGTAGTGATTAGTGCAGGATTTATTGCAGAACTTTCTTTTTTTCTTTTTCTGCTGCTTTTGGGGATTGAATCCAGGTTCTCAAACAAATGCTCTACCACTTAGATATACCTCCAGCCCATATCTCAGAATTTTAAAAACTTTTATCCCTAGAGATGCCAGAATTATCCACTTCATTCCAAGTATAATGTCTACCCATGGAAAACAAAGAGTGTCACAACTTTGATTTTCCTAATTAGGTATTTGTGTCTTGAAATGTCAGTTTAGTAAGAAATCTCCTTACTTTTCCCTGGGAGCTGACTTTTCCACCATCCTTCTTGGATCTCCCCAGGACCAAAGAATTCCTTAGATATAGGAAAGACAGTCCTCTTTTACTACTCAGCTGGAGGGGGGAAGAAAGCACTCTTTAATCATTATTCTGTTTCTGTCATTTCTGTCAATTCTGTTGCTGCCATGTTGCTATTAGAACTGGTCTTGCAGTGTGGTAAGGTTTAACTTTTACTACCAGGTGTCACTATGTCCTCATGGAAATGCACACTTAGGTTTCACTGTTACACTCTTTTTTAAGTTCACATATACATGCGCTGTTGCGTTCACTTACAATTCCAAAAGCAGCAGCATTCTGCTTTGGTATGTGGGCCCCCTAGCTTTAATCACACACATTGTGAACCCACTGACCATGTCTATCCTCCACTTAAAACTTTATTTGGGGCTGGGGACATAGCCCAATTGGTAGAGTACTTGCCTTGCATGCACAAGGCCCTGGGTTCAGTCCCCAGCACCATTAAAAAAAAAAAAAAAAAAAAAAAAAAACTCATAGAGTCAACGTGTCAGCCAAAACCTTCATGGTGAATCATTCTTTGAGGCTTCTGTTTATTTTTTCAGCAAATATTAGTTGGAATCATTTAAAAACTATCAGATAATTTTAAATAATGTCTCAGGAAGAGACAGATCTGTACCAAAAACACTCATTACATTCTGTGAAGCACATTTTTTGATTTAAGGAGGTTTCATATCACTGTTTCCAAGGGGGAAGGGTGATAATTTTGATTGGCATCTCTAGTGATTTTATTCAACTGTGATGAAAATTTCCCAAGATAATTGCACCTGTGCCTGAAGGTTTCAGAATATTTCAAGTTCTGTCTCATAGGGAAGTCATTAAGCAGAATTCAACTTTAGATTTTTTAGACCTAAAATTGATTCTTTGGATCTAAGAGAGTTAGTTAAATTTCATAATGTCTCATCTGCATCCATGTATAAAAGAGGCATGAACATGGATATTAATCATCATTTTAATAAAGATCTGTTGGTTCCATTCGACATGATAGAGAGGAATAATATCAGACCAAGTCACATTTTGCCATTTGTTAATTTTCTTCCCTTGGTGCAATTGATTAGCTTCATAAGAGGGAAAATGTATTATGTAATTTAAGGATATAAGATATTTATAAATAAGTTAGACTACAAATTATTCAAATCCTGATTTTTCTTAAATTCTAAGACCTAAAAAAGAACACAGTCAATATCCAAAATAAAAACTTATTAGTATTTTCCAATAACCATAACATTTGAATATTAAAACCTGTGACTACATACACTTTGGGTTTCAGTTGGGTTTCCAAAATAGTTCAGCATTAGAGAACTAATTATTTTATTACTATTTCTCATAGCCTGTTTTAATGTTATCTCCTTAAATCTTCATAACAACCTGGTTGGTGAACTAATGCAGTACAATCTTATTTTTAGAAGGAAACTTGAGCCCAAGAGAAATGACTTGTGCAAGATCAAAGAGCTATTGGTTACAGAGAAAGGATCTAAGTTCAGGACATTTTTCTTTAAGTGAAGCTATTCCATTTAATGTATTGAGCTGTATTGTCCTTGATTCATGATCATTTCACCTTTCTTTTTTCTTCTCTAATTACAAGCCTATGGGTGCAGTGGCACATGACTTAACCTCAGATGCTTGGGGACCTGAGGCAGGAGGACCGCTTGAGCCCAGGAGTTTGAGACCAGCCTGGTGAAACCTCAGCTCAAAAATGAAACATAACAAAATGGAAAAAAAATACAAATAATTCTATGGTTAATAAAATGTTTACAGAGCTTACATATTTGAAATACATGGGATAAAATTCTGTTATTTAGCTCTGATGATGTCTGAAATTCTCTTGAGTTAGTATGTTTGGTTAATATTTTTCATTTGGTATTAAAAAACTAATTTTATTTTCTATACATGACAATAGGGAAATTATTTTTGATTGTACAAAAGCAAAACCTAAAATTGGGGCAAGTACCCCAAAAGGTAAGACTTCTAATAGTGAATTTCTCTTGTTGTTCCTACCCTATTAAATAAGTAAGAATGAAAAATGTTTTGATCACAAAGAAGCAGTGAAAAAGTCAAAGCATAAATTGCATTCATATTTTTTTCTAATTTTTTAATAATAGCTTTGAATACAGTATTTAAGAAGTTAATTATAGGAACTTTATAATCTGAAACAATATTATCTGAAAAAGTTTACATTATTAGTTTTGACTGCGTTCCATATTGAATATAAGATATTTTATGGATTTTTATGTTTTGTTATATAAATTAGAATAAGATTTTGAAATCGGTAAGTTGTGTTTCCTCTCTAGTGACATTAAAGCAACTTGAACTTGTTCTAAAATAGATGTTCTTTTTAACTACAAATGTTGACACCTTATTTGCACAAATAATTGGTATTCACTCTGACATTTTCATATATGCACTTCTTACTTAAATCTTATTCACCCTTCCTCCTTCACTTTCTTTCCCTTCTCTCACTCCCACTCCTAGTAATATCTTTTCTATTTTTCAGGTTCTTATTTTTTCCATAATCCACATATGAGGGAGAGCATGCCATATTTGGCTTTATGTTTCTAACTTATCCTGCTTAACATGATGTCTACCTTTCCACTCATTTTCTAGTTTTTTTTCTTCATTCATTTCTTCAGGGATTTCCTTTAAATTTTCTGTTGAGAAACTGCTCATTTTATAGGCTTACTTTATAAGTGCTTTAGCTCTTCTGTCTCACAGCTTTCAACATTCATTCTTGATTTGTATTTGGCAATTCTATGTAATATAATATAGAGCGATTCTTTTCTGGTTATGTACACTTGGAGTTGTGAATGCTTCCTGTACCTGATTTCACATACCTTTCCCAAGATTTGGAAAAAATTCTGGTATTAGTTCACTGAACAATTTTTCAATGCCTATAGCCTATACCTCTACTGCTTGGTCTATACCTATGATTCACAAATTTTAGTCATTAATCGTGTCTTCTATGTTCCCTTCATTCTTCTTTTAATTTCTCAGTAATTTGACATTTCATTAATATTGTCTTTCAGCTCTGATATTCCTTCTACTATTTGGTCTATTCTATGGGTGTGATATTAACTGAATTTTTTATTTGAGGTATTTAGCTTTTATTTTCAAGATTTTTGTTTGATATTTTTCAGAATTTACATTATATTCATTATATTGCTCTTTCCTATCCTGCATTATATTCTTTAATGTATGTAATTATTTATTTCCATTCCCTTTGAATTCAATCATCATTTTGGTGTTTGAATTCTTTTTCTGACATTTCATAGATTGCAATATCTTTGATATCAGTTATCATAGTTATGAAAATTCAAAGACATCATGTTTTTCTTTTATCTTTTATTTCTGTATTGATATTTTGTACATCTAGAGGGAATATATATCAGTTCTACATTCATGTGAGGGCCTTCTTAGGAAATAATTTTCTCTTGATATGTCCCAGGCTATTGGTTCGTTGTGCATTGCTGAATTTATTTCCAACTGCACTTTGTAGTGTAGTTTACCTATGACCTCTCTGGCTGTGTTTCATGAGTTTTGACACAGTTTGTACTGTCAGAATCTGAGGGACCAAATTTCTTTGAACATTTTTTAAAAGAGCAGAGTCGTGTTGTTGGCAATAGTGCTGCAGACAGTTATATAGCTAGAATGCACCCCTATGGGCCACTCTCCCAGCTGTATCAATGATGTTCTGTCTACAAGTGTGCGGGAGAGATCCAGACTGAGGACCTTTGTAAGTACAGTGTCCATAAGTGTTGTGCCATTTTTCTCTGCTCTTGCAATAGGGTGAGTGTTCAGAGACTGCATTCTAGTCCATACCTACTTGGGGTCAGTCATGTTATATGTTTTTTTTTTTTTTTTGACTTGCTTTCTTTTTAAATTTATTTTTATTGTAAACAAATTGGATACATGTTGTTTCTGTTTATACATGGAGTAACAGCATACCATTTGCATATTCATAAATTTACATAGAGTAATGATGTTTGATTCATTCCGTAATTTTTTTCTTCCCCCCACCCCTCCCAGCTCTCTGTTCTCTCTATACAGTCCCTCCTTCCTCCATTCTTGCCCCCCTCCCACCCCCCATTTCGTATCATCATCCGCTTATCAGTGAGATTATTTGTCTTTTGGATTTTTGAGATTGGCTTATCTCACTTAACATGATATTCTCCAATTTCACTCATTTGCCTGCAAATGCCATAATTTTATTATTCTTTATAGCTGAGTAATATTCCATTGTATATATATACCACAGTTTTTTCATCCATTCATCACTTGAAGGGCATCTAGGTTGGTTCCATAGTTTGGCTATTGTGAATTGAGCAGCTATGAACATTGATGTGGCTGTATCTCTGTAGTATGCTGATTTTAAGTCCTTTGGGTATAGGCCGAGGAGTGGGATAGCTGGGTCAAATGGTAAGTCCATTCCAAGTTTTCTAAGGAATCTCCACACTGCTTTCCAGAGTGGCTGCACTAATTTGCAGTCCCACCAGCAATGTATGAGTGTACCTTTTTCCCCACATCCTCTCCAACACCTATTGTTGCTTGTATTCTTGATAATCGCCATTCTAATTGGGGTGAGATGGAATCTTAGTGTAGTTTTGATTTGCATTTCTCTTATTACTAAAGATGGTGAACATTTTTTCATATGTTTGTTGATTGCTTGTAGATCTTCTTCTGTGAAGTGTCTGTTCATATCCTTAGCCCATTTGTTGATTGGGTTATTTGTATTCTTGGTGTAGAGTTTTTTGAGTTCTTTATATATTCTGGAAATTAGTCCATACCTACTTGGGGTCAGTCATGTTATTTGGGTTTTTATATCCCTTATTCTTTAAGTTGAAATGTTTTCCAAGTTTGAGTAGGGTGCAGTTCCTCTCATCTGTGCTGTTAGTGTCATGAAGTGGCAAATATACCCACCACGTGTTTTCAAGGCATGGATCTGGATCCCCAGCTCAGGGGGAAGAAATGAAACAATAACATTCAGAACATAAAAACAGTGCAGATACAGATATATAATATCAATCAATGAACAAGGAAAACAACCCAACACCAGGAAGCAAAGGAGAAAATTGTGATAGAATCAATTAAACTGTCAAACATTCATAAAATTATAATTACCTAAAAAGGGACAATGAGACCCTGGAAATTAAGAGAGGAAATAATTCTGACAGTATAATAAGATAAAAATGAAACAAAATACCAAAATAATAGCATAGAAAGTATAAATGGCAAATGAAAGAAAAATGAGTCAAGAATTTTTTCCCTGTGAAAAGTACAGATGAGTCACTTATTTCTGGTTAGGTGCACATACTGTCCAGGGACTATTAGTCTGTGCACAGTGGTATGTCAATATGTGGGCAGCAACAAGGACTGTCTGTTCTGTGTGCCCAGAGATGTGGCATGTGTCCAAGCTATAGCATATTCTCATGATGCTTCAGACTTGTGTATTGGGCATCAGTCAAACCAGAGAGTTTTGTGCTCAACTGTGAACCTTACAAACCACATAATTTGTTTTCCTTCATCTTAATGGTCTTAGAATGGTAGCTCTCTTGACACCACATGCAACTGCTCTTGTTTCTCATCACATAGGGTGTAACCACCCATGATCCATTCTACGAGAAGCTCCATGTTGTTCAAAATATTGGCAGGGTTTTGTCCATCATGTCCTTAAGCCACAACTTTGTTGTTTAGCCATTTCTCATCAAGTCAATGCAACTGATTGTTCACAGGGACTATGTATTATTATTATTATTATTGATTTTTTCTCCCCAGAGCAGTTAGTCCTAAAAATGGATTTTCTATGCAGTTACTACTACAAGTGGATTGCATTTAGTAAATTAAGATTATTACAGATAATTTTATCACTAAAAATGATTTGTGGCACTAAAACAAGAAGGAATATTCTATCATTTTATCATTTTCTTGCCTAAGCATTAAATTGAATAGTTTGTTTTTTGTGTATTTTCAATTTCTTAAGGTTAGGAGATAATATCCATATCTGGTTGCTTTCATCTTTATTCGCAATTTGAAGGTGACTGTGTTTTGCTGTAAGTTTAATATTTTTTGAATTAAAAACTTTTTGTCTCTGTGGTAGTGGTAATCCAATCCAAGGCACTGTACATACTGTGCAAGTGCTCTACCACTGAAGTGTACCTTCAGCCCCTATGAAAATTTATATTTTAGGGTGGTTTTGGATGCACAGAAAAATTGAGAAGAGGGTAAGGTATAGAGATTTTCCACATTCCCTGTACCTTCCACAGATTCATGTCCTCCTCCATTATCAGTTACCCTCCATCAGAAGGGTACACTTTTTACAAATGATGACTCTACCTTGACACATTAATATCATCCCAGTCTGTAGTTAGCATTAGGGTACATTCTTGGTCCTGTACATTCCATCTGTTTGGGTAAATGAGAGATGACATGTATTTACAATCTTAATATCATATGCAGAACAGTTTTGGTGTCCTTAAAAGTTCCTGATCTCTAAATATTTATCTACCTCCCATATCAAATAACCTCTTGCAACCATTGATGGTTTTACTGTATGGAGAGTTTTGATTTTCTCAGAGTAATTGTATAGGTTGAACACTACAATAGATATCTCTTAAAATATTTAAAATTTTAAGGTTCCAAGGTAATGAAATTTAGTCATTTGAGGTAGGATTTTTCTTTTTTCTTTTTTTCCTTTTGTGGAGCTGGCTTAAAAAGGCAGGGGCCGGGTCCCAGCATCTTACAAAAGAGCTGCTGAAGCCACATAGTGATTGGACACATAGCATGATGCAGTCTAGGTATGTGCTCTTTGCATGGACCACAATTCCAACCCTTGTTTTGTACTTTTAAAATTTTATTCATAAACATATAATATGAGGGCATATAGTTTACATGCTGAAAAAGCATGATATCTGTAGATATTTGCCACATAATATGGAGGATTGAGGGGAATGACATCACACTGGATGGTGCAGCAGTTTTGAAATCATCTTGCTCCGTTTGGACCAGGTGACTTCCTTCACAATGGAAGAAGACAATCTCAAGAGGCTATAGTTTTGTAAACTGTTAACAAAAAGCCTTTTACAACTACCTTGCCATTAGAAATAAAACTAAGGAATGAATACTAAATATGAGTTAAAATGTTCTGCTTGCTTTTAGGGATGAGTATGAAATCAATTTATATTGTTATAGCAGGACCAGTATTCTTTTTAAAAGTTATTATTATTATTATTATCATCATCATCATCATCATCATCATCATCATCATCATCATTTCAGTGCTGGAGATTAAACCCAGGGCTCATGCATGCTACGCAAGCACATTACCACTGAGCTCCATCCCCTACCCTCTTTATCAGCAGATTCTCTGTCATGGTAAATGCCAAGAGAATCACATTGCCTTTTGTTTCTTACCTTACATGAAAAGGAAAATGAGTTTTCTTTCCCACTAGAAGTTGGCACATTCTGCAAGCTCGAGTGAGTTAATAATGTTTTTAAATACTTTGTCATATCAGCTATTACTCCTTGGCAACTTGCTGCTAACTCTCTAGAGTTTCTTTTTAAATTTCACTATGACAGTGACGTATGGATCAAAGGGTTTGCGTTCTCAAAGGTGTCATCTTTATAGTGTTTCTTTCTATGGAAGGTAAAACCTTCTTTTCACCATGCATAAGGTAGAGAAATCAGCTAGAACTAAGAGATTTGTATCTTCACTAGGATAGCATTAGTGGGTGTAAGTACATTGATTTCTATTGGACTCTTCTCAACTTTAAGCCAAAATGTCTTTGTAAGTAATCCCAGTCCCTGGTCTGTTGCCTGAATTTTGCCATGCCACAAAGGATACTTCCCACACATTTGCTTCCTTGTGAAAGAGTATTTCATCATAACTTGGGCAATTTTGACTGAAAATCTGGAGAAGCTGTTGTATGTCCTAACAAAAGAAGCATACTCTCTTATAATTGTTCCTTCTGCTTTTAGTCCAGAAAACAAATGAGGTTTGTTTGATACTGTCAGCTCAATACTAGTAATTCTACTAATGATATTTTCTGCCAATTTTTCATCTTTCAGTTAGGATAAGACATAATATTTTACTTTTTAGTAACAAAATATGATGAATCCCATTCTTTGCCCTTGCATTTGATAAATACAGAAAAGGGGACATAGGAGTTCTTAATGCATTGTCAGTCTTCAGTATTATGAATATTTATTCTAGAACCATCTTCCTATATGGTCCCAAAGAAATACCTTATAATAAAGCATTAGAGTCATATACTTTTAATATTTTCTATTTTCTATAGTTGATTAAAGATTTTTTAAATCATTTTCTTTAATAGTGTATGAAAGTTCTAAAGATGACCCCTTAATCAGGTAAGATTTTATAGATCTTAAAAATTTGTATGCTAACCTATTCAGGAATGAAAAGAAAAAAAGATCTACTACTATTTGTGAATATTCAAGTCATATGAGATGTTTATCCCTTGTATCTTACAGTCACCAGAACAGATGTAAGCAACTGTCCTTCAGAGTGGTTAACTAATTGATTCATGATCCCATAATTAACAAATAGCTGGCCTGAGGTTGACATTCAACCTGTCTGGCTGATAATGCCGTTTTCTTGCCCCATTGCCTAGATTGATAGGGATATGTGGAGCACTATGATCACAATACAGGTATCAGGTCAATTCAGAAAGTCATAGGTAGTTATGTTTTAATTCTGGTAAATATTTTACCTGAGGAACCTGCTTATCTAAGAGTTTGTTCTGAAATCATTGACAGTTGTTCTGCTACCCAGTAACTTTTTTTTAACTTTAAAACTTTTAAGGAAAATCCCATATAGCTGTGCTCATAGGACAATGGTTTTTCATAAGAAAGATTAGACAAGCCCAGAGAGGAATTATTTCACAGGAAGTGAATAAAAACCATGTGTAGGACATTCTATATAAATTAAATTTAGCATTGATTTAGAGGTTATTTTAATTGATTTCTTTACTTCCTGATTTCCCAGTTCGTTTATTCCTTCAGTTTGTTTGTTCTATGAAGACTCAATTTTCTAGTTTTTTCTCTTTTTTCTATGACTTTTTTCACTTTCTTTTCTGCTCTTTTGCTGTTTCTTTTGTTCTTTTCCAAAAATGTTTGTCAACTAAAAATTCCTTATCTTTTTTTCTGATAGACTCAATAAAAAGTAGAAAAATACTAAAGATTTAAGAGATCTTAGCAACTAATCCAAGTGTCCTATAGTACCTCAAAATGTGTTTAAAGTACTGGCTAAATGATGCTTATGATGCTGAACCTGAAACTTAGAAGATATTAAGAAAACTTTTCTGATACAGAATATGGCAGCAATGAAATTTTGAACTTGGGTTCCTTAATTCCAATTTAGTCCTCTTCCTTATTTTTATTCTTTAGGTGAAGGTTTTGTTAATAGAATGGGAGAGTGAGCTTAGGTACCCAAGTGAAGAGGATAAAAATGGAATTAGGAAGAGACCTCAGTGGTGCAGTATCAGAATGGTATTGACAGAGAAAGGGCAAGGTTGAACAACAATGGAACTGTGTTGGGTAGGAATGAGGGTTTGGAAAAATGATCAGGATATTGGAGTTTATGACCAGTTTGATAAAGACAAAACAAGAATTAATGACCCAGAATATCAGGGTCTATGTAGAAAGGCATATTAAAATGGGGGTTGAAGGGCATCCTGAATAAGTCAACAATTTCTTGTTTGTTTAATTGGAGGAAATGACAAACTTCAAGGTTTTTGATGAAGGAGGTTAAAATAATTTGATCCACTGGGCAGAGGGAGTCCACAAAGCACATAGGAATATGAGGGTGGCAAAGAAACTCTCAAGCATGAGGGAACTTGAAGTTGCTAGCCCACATGGATCTATGGCCCAGAGCAGGTGTCCACTCATTTTTACCTTTTTTCCCCAACTCAGTGATATCCTTCCTATGCACATGAAGGTTAGGGCTTAGGAATGACTGGTTGGCAAAGGCATCATGGAGCTTCAGTTGTGTAGTTGATAATATGCTTATACTGAGGCCAGTGATCGAGACACCATTTAGGAACATGGAAAGGGAACTCCAATATTGGGTCAATTGTGCCCAATTTTCTCTCTGGAATCTGTATCTTCATAGGATATAGATTTATTTGTTTACTGCCACTGAGTCCTAAAGAAGAGGGACCTGAGAGTGTCCACCAACAGGAAGGAAGATATTTAGATAATACTTTAAGATTTATAATGTTTCAGTCTGTCTAGCAAAATTATTTCAAATAACAACATTTACATACATTCTTTGACTTTTGCACATTCAAATTTCAAGCATTTCAAATGTTTCAGGGAACTCCGTGTTCTGTTTGTGGGTAAAGGGATGCAATAGGGTCTTTTTAGTAGAGAGTTTCCATGCTGAAGAACCAAGACTGCCACTTTGGAGTTTCTCAACTTACTCTTTGATCTAGAGATAAAAAAAAAAAAAACAAAAAACAGAGAAAAGTCTCTTTCTACCTTGCTTTGGGTTATTAGAGACTGTTTTCAGTTCAGGAAATAAAAATTATGTTGATCATTCATTGGATTTTCAGTTCAACTTTCAAGACCAGACCAGTTTGTGAAGATAAATTATTCTCAGGTTCTGCCAACATATTGGCTGTCACTTTTTGAAATGGAACTAAACTCCTTCATTGAGTATTTCATAGACTAGGAAAATTGGAGGCAGAAAGAAGTAAATTTTTTCTAAAAGAGGTTATAATTTTATTAATATATCATCAAGAAATATTGATTTAATTATATTTAAACTTTCACCAGAGTTTACTTTTTGAAAATCTGTGCTGACCCATTCTTATTGTTTATTTTTACTCTAAAGATGTTCTGATAAACCTGGTCCTAGTGATTCTACACCAGATGAAGGCAACAATCAATCTGATACCAAGGTAAAGTGCTCTTTTATGAAGTTAATTTTCTTGCTCTGAATTTGGTTTTTGAGGTGTTTGTTCTTAAAGTTAATCAATGATCTCCTTGTCAGTTTATTTGAAAATATGCTCAGAAGAAACCACTCCATAGAATTATGCTGATTTCTTTTTATTAATATATATTTTAAATACCAATATTCCAGGAGTAGCTAGAATAAGGTTTGCAATATTTTTAATATTTTTGACATGCATAAATGTAGAAAAATAGATTTGTAGATAATGAAGTATCCTAATATAGTCTACATGGTATGTCTAATAATCAAGTCTATTGAATTTCTAAAAATGTGGTTTAAATTATATTCTTTTTCAAGGCTTAGGATGTTTAAGGTCAGGTGAGTTTTCATGAATTAATGTGAAAAACAAAAAACAATTGAAGGAAATGTTATAAGTATGAAATTTGGAACCAGAATATCTCCTTTTGAGTCCCAAACAATGTGCTACTAAATACATGTTCTCAAGCTCCACATTAAACTTTACCATTCTGAAAGTATTTCTCTTTCAGAGGGAAATATTTGAAATATTTTTTCCCATTTTTTAAAAAATTTTGGTAGTAATGTTACAGATTCAGATAGTGGTTGAAATCATTTAAGTTCAATTCATTATATTCTAAAAAAATTAATGTTTTATTATAGAATTACTAAGAAAAAAGCAAGTCTAATGTAATAATAATGAGTCAAAAAGCATTATTAGTATGAATAAATATCTTTGTTATATTTCTTATTATAACCAACTCTTAATTCCTTTCATTTGTTGGCTTAAACTTATAGTCAGTTGACCAGTCATATGTCCTATGTTGTTTCTTTCTCCTTCCTTACCTTGTAAAACTGACTTACTCCTAGTAAACATTTCTTTAAGTTTGTTCCTTTAGCCATCTTTTTAACCATGGTTGGTTTATGTCATTAATCTTTTTGTCATTATTCTTCTCTCTCTTAGAATCATTTGTCTTTAGCTATTTGACACATAGGATGGAAGCAAATTATGCTGTTTGTGATTCCAACCCATTTGATTCATAAAATACACTTAAATCTCAGATAGTGTATTTTCCACCAAGAGTTAGTTCGTATAAATGTATATCATGAAAACCTATTCAAAATGTCACATGTGATTATTTTATATTTCTTAAATTATTAGTTTTGCCATTAGTACTCTAAACTCTTCCACATGGCTACAATTTTTATCCTAGTTTATTTGGGTTTTTAGTAGTTTTGTAATAATCAGTTAGAGGTAAAGACAGTAACATTTTGGAGATGTCTGTATCATCTTTCATAATACTCATCCCTTGAGAAAGATGTAGGTTAGGAAATTGTAGAATTAGGTTTGAGTATATATCTAATGACTCAGCAACCTGTGGTCTTACTGTTGCATCATGGAGCAATGGCCAATATTATAATTACTTTATCAAATTGGGTGCTTACTACACCCAAAGCATTTTTTTTCTTCCTAGAATGTTGCAGAAGATAAAGAATTATATGAAGATTTTCAACAATCCAGTAAAGATGGTAAGCTATTTGAAGACATCTTGTGCTGCTCATTGACTTGAAATAACAGACATTTTCATGTACTCTTTACTTTGTTTTCACTGTCATAGAAGCAAAATCTGTCACAGGAACACAAGAAAACAAAACCGTGTTTGACCACGGTGGTACTGAATGTCAAAAGGAAGACAAAGCTGGAGTCAATTTTGCACAATCAATCAGTATAAAGCACTCTTATAAGCCTTCCTTTTCAGCTACTAACTCAAAGGTGAGGTGCTTTTAAAACATTTTCCCTGTATCTTGTTATATATCATCTAATATATGCACATAATAATGACATACACCCGGGAGAAAAGCATCAGGATACAAGGTCATAATAAAATACAAGGATAGCAACAGGTGAAGTATATGTACAGGATTAACTTTTATAGAATTTGGTGGGAGTGAGTCATCATTAGGCATGCCATTGTGGATGGAAAGAATTAGAAAACAAGTCAAAAGAACAGCTAGAACAATATGAAGCTGAGAAAGAGGGATGTGTAGGAAGAATTCATTTAAGAAGGGCAAGATATATCCAGATTGAATAAGATTCAAGATGAAAGAAAGAGTGAATTTTAGGACAGTAGAAACTCTATCATTAAATATGATAGAAACTACATTCTTCTGAAAAACAGAGTTGATTTTAATGAAGAACTTAAAGAAAATGTAATCCTCACTTGTTCTAAATTTAAGGAGTTTGTAGTTCAGATGTGGATTGTGGAGTTGGAGTAGGAGTGGAGTCAGTGAAGATCTTTCTGTTGTGAATTTAAGTTCATGAGAATTGGAAATAGCCAGCCAGTGAATGCTTAGGAGGAAGACATTCTACTTAGGAGAGAGTACAGTGGATCACATCTGTCTCTCATTTTACTCAATATCCTGAAATAACCAGAAAGAGGGTGTGGGATCACCATTAGCATAATTATTTTGTGATTATAATGTGTAGAAAAAATTCATGTAAATAAGTGCTTTGCATATTTTAGATGATTAATAAATCAAAGTAGTTTTGATTCTATTCTCATTAAAGATTGGAATTTTTAAATTTAGAAATAATGAATTATAGACAAGATGATTAAGATGGTAATTATTAAAATTGGCGCACATTAATTTTACAGGAATTTCACTGTGGTGTATTTGTACAAGTTTATGGCCAATTTCACTCCAAAATCTGATTTCTTTCTTTCTACTTCTAATTTCTTTCTCTATACTGATGATATTTCACAGTGAAAATGTCTCCCTCTATATGTTTCCTGAAATAAAGATATTTTCTTCTGAGTCTGATTTATTTTTTTCACATTATGCTTTCCAGTTCCATCATTTTCCTGAAAATGACAGTTTCATTTTTCTTTATGGATAAAAAATACACCTGTGTGTATATATTCCACATTATCTTTATCTACTTATCTGTTGATAGGCACCTAGGATGATTCCACATCTTGTCTATTATAGTGTCATATAAAATATAAATAATGCACTATCTCTTATTTTTTTTTTATTTTTATTTTTTTATTTTTATTTTTTTTTTATTTATTTTTTTTACGTTTACATAGGGTAATGATGTTTATTATATTTTCCCCTCCACCCCACCCCTCCCACCCCTCCCACCCCTCCCACCCCTCCCACCCCTCTTTTCCCTCTGCACAGTCCTTCTTTCCTTCATTCTTACTGCTCTCCTTAGCCTAACTCTAAACCTAACCCTAAACCTAATGCTAGCCCCTCCCACCCCCCATTATATGTCCTCATCCGCTTATCAGCGAGATCATTCGTCCTTTAGTTTTTTGAGATTGGCTTATCTCACTTAGCATGATATTCTCCAATTTCGACCATTTGCCTACAAATGCCATAATTTTATCATTCTTCATTGCGGAGTAATATTCCATTGTATAAATATGCCACAGTTTCTTTATCCATTCATCAAGTGAAGGGCATCTAGGTTGGTTCCACAATCTGGCTATGGTGAATTGAGCAGCAATGAACATTGATGTGGCTGTATCTCTGTAGTATGCTGATTTTAAGTCCTTTGGGTATAGGCCAAGGAGTGGGATAGCTGGGTCAAATGGTGTTTCCATTCCAAGCTTTCTGAGGAATCTCCACACTGCTTTCCAGAGTGGTTGCACTAATTTGCAACCCCACCAGCAATGTATGAGTGTTCCTTTTTCACCACATCCTCGCCAACACCTATTGTTGCTTGTATTCTTGATAGTCGCCATTCTAATTGGGGTGAGATGAAATCTTAGGGTGGTTTTGATTTGCATTTCCCTTATTACTAGGGATGTTGAACATTTTTTCATATATCTGGTGATTACTTGTACATCTTCTTCTGTGAAGTGTCTGTTCATTTCCTTAGCCCATTTGTTGATTGGATTATTTGTATTCTTCGTGTAGAGTTTTTTGAGTTCTTTATAGATTCTGGAAATTAGCGCTCTATCTGAGGTATGGTTGGCAAAGATATTCTCCCACTCTGTAGGCTCTCTCTTCACATTTCTGATAGTTTCCTTTGCTGAGAGAAAGCTTTTTAGTTTGAATCTATCCCAGTTGTTGATTCTTGCTTTTATTTCTTGTGCTATGGGAGTCCTGTTAAGGAAATCTGATCCTGAGCCAACAAGTTGAAGATTTGGACCTACTTTTTCTTCTATAAGATGCAGGGTCTCTGGTCTGATTCCGAGGTCCTTGATCCATTTTGAGTTGAGTTTTGTGTAGGGTGAGAGATAGGGGTTTAGTTTCATTCTATTGCATATAGTTTTCCAGTTTTCCCAGCACCATTTGTTGAAGAGGCTATCTTTTCTCCATTGCATATTGTTGGAACCTTTGTCTAGTATGAGAAAATTGTATTTATTTGGGTTTGTGTCCATGTCCTCTATTCTGTACCATTGATCTACCTGTCTATTTTGGTACCAATACCATGCCATTTTTGTTACTATTGCTTTGTAGTAGAGTTGAAGATCTGGTATTGCAATACCCCCTGCTTCGCTCTTGCTACTGAGGATTGCTTTAGCTATTCTAGGTTTTTTATTCTTCCAGATGAATTTCATAATTGCTTGCTCTATTTCTGCGAGGTACATCATTGGGATTTTAATTGGAATTGCATTGAATCTGTATAGAACTTTAGGTAGTATAGCCATTTTGACGATATTAATTCTGCCTATCCAGGAACATGGGAGATCTTTCCATCTTCTAAGGTTTTCTTGAATTTCTTTCTTTAGTGTTCTGTAGTTCTCATTGTAGAGGTATTTCACCTCTTTTGTGAGATTGATTCCCAAGTATTTTATTTTTTTCGATGCTATTGTGAATGGAGTAGTTTTCCTAATTTCTCTTTCTGAAGATTCATCACTTATGTATAAAAATGCATTGGATTTATGAGCATTGATCTTGTAACCTGCTACTTTACTGAATTCACTTATGAGTTCTAAAAGTTTTCTGGTGGAATTTCCAGGTTCCTCTAAATATATAATCATGTCATCAGCGAACAGGGATAGTTTGAGTTCTTCTTTTCCTATTCGTATCCCTTTAATTTCTTTGGTTTGTCTGATTGCTCTGGCTAGAGTCTCAAGGACGATGTTGAATAGAAGCGGTGAAAGAGGGCATCCCTGCCTTGTTCCAGTTTTTAGGGGGAACGCTTTCAGTTTTTCACCATTTAGAATGATATTAGCCATGGGCTTAGCGTAGATGGCCTTTATTGCACTATCTCTTAAACATGCTGACTTCAATTTTTCCAACAAATACTGAGGACTGGTGTATTTGGATCTGACTCTCTCTATTTGAACTGCAGTGTTCTATCCATGGCTCAATGCACTACTTCATGGTGTACCTACACACCAGTCAGAGAGTACTCACTGTATTCTGTGTTCTTCTGTGCCACCTGTTTCTTTTCTCCATTTAATGTCATTATTATTCATTAAATGGAAGTACTTTGCATGCTCTATCTCATTGGTATGAAGAGTTAGGTAAAGGAAATATATAGAAACATATTTCTCAGTACCTTGAGTTATTTTCAACTGCTTTACATTTTGAATTTGTAAACCCTTGAAGATTAAAATAAAGAAACAGCAACACTCTTCCCTTTCTATCTAACAAAATGCAATCCAACCTGTCTTATCACACCATTTATCTCATTTGGATGGTAAAATCATTCTTTGAATAGAATGTTTCATATTTTATATTGAATAATAACTGGTACAGTTGTAAGAAATATTGAAATCAGTTTTTATTAAATATCATCTACTGGTGAGAGATGCTAAAGAGTTTCAGGGTTGCTGAAGTTAGGTCCTTGTGGGAATATGCACATCGGTTAGTAGGTTGTCAGAAAATATGTCTCCTTGTTCTTCATCCTGGATTGAAATTTTTTTTCCATATGAAAATAAGAATTCCACAGAATCTGGTGGGATTATATGAGATTCTGCTCTGAGATGTTTCAGTTTTCCATAGGGGCTTGACTTACTTTTATCTCACAGATTAAAAAAAAAAAAAAAAAAAAAAAACTTGAATTGCTTATTAAATTGCGATTCACAATTCTTTATGTCGCACATTAATGATGTAACCTTTACCAAATGGTCTCTGAGAGTCAGCTGAAAAAAACTTCATATTCTTTATTTCAGCATTTATCTGGTGATGATAATCAAGGAGAACAGAAGATAGGAAAACATGTGGAAGGTAAGAAACATATATGATAAGCATTTCTTATGCAGGACCATTATTTAAAACCTGAGTCCTAGTATATTCTAATACTTGAGATCAAAGGATATAAAGCGAATAAGTTTTATAGCACTAGTTTTAACCATCAGGTTAAATAAGAAATACTGCTACAGAATGTAAATTATCAGTTCTATTTCAAGAGATGCTCAGACCAAAGGAAATTTTGGGAATTAGAAAGAGGAGAGTAGAACACGTGATGAAAGCAAGAAAGATAAGGAGTACAGGAGATAAGTATTGGGGAATAAAACCAGTGTGTGGAGTGGAGGGAGGGATATTGAAGGCTAACATTGGAAAGAGGAAGAGTAAGATATTTAAGATGCAGGAAGAATTTGTAAGATTCCAGAACGAAAGCTTGTCTGAGAGGTAAATTAATTTTTCATAGATTTCCTGTCTTTCTAACTGTTTGGAAACCGTTGAATTGATTCTGTTCACACAGAGCAATGGTGTGTTGGCCATAGATAGAATACAAATCCATATGGTCAACCTGGGTGTATGTCATTAAACATCTCATGAGATACTGGTACTGTCTAGAGTGAAATAGAGAATGGGGAAAGAGGAAAAGATTGTTTGTGGAGTGATTGCAAAGTCAAAGTTTGATAAAAAGTCCTACATAGATTTGATGACTCCTTATAGAGCTTCAAATGGAGGGACATCAACCAGAGTAATCTGTGGCAATATTTTAAGTAGTACATTAAGGTAGAGGAACTGGGAGACAATCAATAGAGACTACAATCCTCCAACACTTGAATGAATCATCTATTGAGGACCATTTCCAGAGTGTATATTCTGGTTGAGCAAGTCTTTGTGTCTACATTTCTAATGTATTCTAAGGTGTTTCCAATGCTCCTACTCCCTAGACTACCTTATGAGTAGCAAGAGAATGACTGTCCCTTTAGGAAAATCTCAGTGAGGAGCCCTGGATCATAGTACAGGAAAGAGCATGTCTCTTGACAACTGGAAGGAGATATTGTGGAAGAAACAGAATGCATTTCATCTTGCTTTGGTGTATTTGCATTCAGTAGAGAGATGAGAGTATAGTGGTCCTGATTTTACTGGAAGAATGGGTACTGTCAGCATTTCATAACTGGAGCTACATGTTTCCTCTCTCCAAAGTACCAGGCACTGGGACTCTGTTTTACATCCCATTGTTATTGACATGAAATGCATATTATTCTAGGAACTTTGACTGTTTTATTAAAACTAGCTATTTTTCCATGTTGTATCTGGTGGTGTTTGTTCTTTAGCCTAGGGTCTTGGGCCTGCTCTGGCTATACACTTTTACTGAGCTCCTTCTTCATTGTTTGAGAGCTAATTTTTGGATAATGTGGTAATCTCAGGAAAAATCTTGAAAAGTTCACATCAGAGGCATTGCAAAGTTTAATTCAAAAACAAAATGTTTGCTTTTGGTATAATCTTCAAAGTTTTTTAAACAGAAATTGTCACTAGATATCTGATAAATCTATTCCAATTCAGTTAATGTTGTTTTCCTGGTGAGAACTACATTTCTGTGCTTACCTTCTTTTATGTTATTTTTCAGATGTGGGTTCTATGTCTTCTCATATGGGTGGATCAAGAAATGATATGGTGGCTAAATCAGAGGATACCACAATTGACAGTGTGTCCATGTCCTCCAAAGGTATGGAAAGAGAATATTTTTCTGTCATTCTACAATTCCATATCTGAATTGGTAAGTAAAGACAATTTCCTGTGATGAAAAATGTATTGTATGATTCCCAGGACCATTATTGAAACTGTGTACTTCTAAATATGCAGAACAAATAGATGTAAGGACACACAAGGGTAATATGATGGATGAAATTATTCCTATCCTTTATTTTAGAGCTATGTGCTCATATTCACACATCAGTCTTGATTTTGTCCATGCAGGGTCCTGCTTTTGTCCTTCAAGCATTGTGCACATTTCTCACCACCCTTCTGTACATTGGTCTAGGTACACATTCCTTTATATTGTTTTTTTAACTTTGGAAACATAATCTGACTTTTGGAATGCTAACTGCATTTTTTATGAAACCTCTATTCCTGATGTTCCCCAGTATGTTTTGACCACCTGACTATAGTAACAACAAAGAAGCAAACTCACAGAAACTAATTATCATCAAACCTAAGCATGTGTTTCAGCTGTGTAGTGATTCAGAAGGAACATGAGTGGTTTTGTCCTACTGACATTCAGTAATGTATGTGCCATTTGCTTTTCAGTGTTACAAGAGAAAATTCCTGACTTGAAGGTAATTACATGTTGATTTGTATCATGAATGATTAAGTGTATACTGTATAAATATATAATATTTGTTTCATATCTGTCTTCCAAACCCGTCCAGTCTACCACTACAAAGCAAGATACTCTTCCAAAGAAATTAATTGGGATGAAGAATATGAGGATACTTCACTCTGGTAAATTTCACATAACAATTCTCTCAAAAGTAATATATTTAAACATGTGAACTGTTGGCACTCTTTGTCTTCCTAATTCTCATTTTCTTCTTCTAAATCTGAGGGAAAGATTTGACATAGTAAGTCCAATGTCCATGTTTGCACACATGATGAAATATAAATATGTACAAGGGTAAGGAAAAATGTTTTAATGCATGTTGATTCTTCTAAGTTATTCATGAGAGAGAATCCATTTTGATAAAATGATACGATCATGGGATAGACCTTATTCTAATTAGGACCCCATCTATTGAACTTTACTTCTTTTTTTTTTTGGGTGCTGGGGATCGAACCCATGGCCTTGTGCTTACAAGGCAAGCACTCTACCGACTGAGCTATCTCCCCAGCCCCCTGAACTTTACTTCTTTCCCTCCCCACTCCCTGGTAATTTTGTGTCAGTTAACACATATCAACAACAATATTCAAACTCTGGTTTTGGATTGCCTTGTTTCACTTAGTACATTCTCCCAAACCATCCATTTACTGAAAAATGTCATGAAGTCATTCCTCCATATGACTGATTAATATTCCATTATTTTTATATACCACAGTTCCTTTTATCTTGTTTTTTCAGTTGATGGGCATGTTGGTTAGTTCCAGAGCTTAGCTATGGTGAATGGGGCTGCTATAATTGTTGAAGGGGCTGTGTCACTGTGGCTTGCTAATTTTAAATCTTATGGATATACATGGAGGAGTTGGATTTCTGGGTTATATTTATAGTTCTGGGTTATATTTATAGTTCTATTTCCAGTTTTGTGAGGAATCTTATACCACTTCCCAGAATTGCTTGCAGCAATTTGCTGTCATGCTAGCAATGTGTGAGTGCATGCTTGACTCCACATCCCTGCTCACTTTAGTGGCTATTTGAATGCTTGATCATTGCATCCCAATGCAAACAAGATGGAGTCTCTGTCCAGTTTTAATTTGGATTCCTCTGATTACTAGTGAGGTTGAATATTTTTTCACAGATATGTTGGTCATTCTTATTTCTTCTTCTGAGAAGTGCCTGCTCAATTTCATTGCTTATTTACAGGCTGGTTGGTTTGTTTTTCTGGTGTTCAACTTTCTGAGATATTGTGTATCCTGGAAATTTGCACTTTATCTGATGTGCAGTTTGGAAAGACTTTTTCTATTCAGCAGGCTCTCCCTTCATACTCTTTGAAATGTTACTTTTACTATAGACAAGCTTTTTAAATTAATGTCATCCCATTTACTGGTTTTTGATTTAATTTCTTGTGGATTAGGTGTCTTGTTACTGTACCAAGATATCAAGTTGTTGTGCTTGCCATTGTTTTAGTAGGGGTAGGATTTCTGGTCTAATTTCTAGGTCTTTGATTCACTGAGATTTGATTTTTGTGTAGAGTGAAAGACATGTTCACTTTCATTCTATTATGTACAAATTTTGAGTTTGCCCAGCACCATTTGTTGAAGAGATTATCTTTTCTCCAGTGTGTGTTTATGGCCCCCTTGTCTAGTATGAGATATCTGTATTAATGTGGGTGTGTCTCTGTGTTTCTCTTCTGTCCCATTGGTCTGCTTGCCTGTTTTGGTGTCCCTATCAAGCTATTTGTGTTGCTGTAGCTCTGAAGTTGAATTTAAGCCCTGGTTTTCTGATGACTCCTGTTTGTGTTTTCTAGCTAAGGATTGCTTGAGCTCTTCTGGGCCTCTTATTTTTCCAAATGAATTTCATGGCTGCTTTCTCTATTTCTATGATGAACATCAGTTGGAGTGTTAATGTTAATTGCATTCAGTCTGTGTCCTGCTTTCCCTAATATGACCATTTTGACAATAGTAATTCAGCCTGTCCAAGGACACTAGAGCTCTTTCCAACTTCTCAGAGCTTCCTGAATTACTTTCTGTTGGTCTATAGTTTTCATTGAAAATGATCTCCCCCTTTTTGTTACCTTTATTCCTAAATTTTATTTTTTGGAAGTTCTTTTAAATGTTCTGGTTTTTTTAATTTCTCTTTCAGCTGATTCATCTTTGGCTTATAGGAATGTAAATGATTTCTGTGCATTAATATTCTATCCTGCTACTTTGTCCAATTCATGTATAAATTCTAGGAGTTGACTGGTGGAGTTTACTGGTTTTTTAAATATAGAATCATATCATGGACAAAAAAGTATTTTGAACTCTTGTTTCCCTATTCATATTCTCTTAATTTCTTTCATTTGCCTAATTACTCTGGCTAGAAATTTATGGACAATATTTATTAGAGGTGGTAACAGTGGCCATTCCTTCCTTGTTTCTGTTCTAGAGGGAATACCTTTAGTTTGGGTCCATGGAGAAGATGTTGACCTAGGGTTTGTCCTCTCTACCTTTTGCAATGTTGAGGTATGTTTCAATTAACTTAAGTTTTTCCCATACACTTAAATTGAATGTATGCCCAATTTTTTTGTGAACTGGTTATTGTGTATCTCATGAGATGATCCTGTGGTTCTTGTCTTAAGTCTATTTGTGTGATGTGTTACATTTTTGATTTCTGTATGTTGAACAAACCTCACATCCCTGGAATGAAACCCACTTTATCATGGTGCACTGTCTTTCTAATGTGTTTTTGAATGTAATTCACCAGTATTTTATGGAGAATTTTTGCATCTATATTCATCAAGGATAGTGGTCTGATGTTTTCTTTCCCTGCATGCCTTTCTGTGATTTGGCTATCAGGGTTATACAAGCTTCTTGTAATGAGATTGGAAGGGTTCCCTCCTTTCCTAGTTTTTGGAATAATTTCATGAGGTTTAATGGTAGTTCTTCATTAAAGACCAGTCAAATATTTTTAAATTGTAACTTTTTTCTCAGATACATCTGCCTTCTCTTTTCTGTGTTGGAGTCACTACATTCTTAGGACATCACAAAGATGGATGATTACACATTAATTTTTCCCCCAATATTTATAAATCTTTACTGGAGAGATGGACAGAGGGCACCAACATAAACTTTTATATGAGTGATGCAAACACTTTTTGTGATCTTAGGAGTTTGACAGCAATCTAGTAAAGATGGTAGCTCATCACTTAAAATAATATTCTTTCCAATATGACACCCAGTCTATTGAGTACTTGATTTGTGTGTGTTGTACATATGTTCACACTTTGCATTGTGTGTATGATAATTCATGTGGTCAGGATCATATTAACAAAGTTAAATAATATATTATTTTAGATAAATTGTGAATATACAGGATAAGAAGATTCACTGTTGTGGATTCATATGTCCACAGGAAAGCCATGACAGATTTACTCTACTGTATTTCCCCATTACTGTTAGATTTGGTGTTGTACAGTGTAGAGAACAATGATTCAGGATCCAGAGAAGTCACTATGAATTATATATCCAAAGTTACTACTGCATGTCCATACTTTTTCTTGTTTGTAACCTTTATCTTCTGTTCTTTTTGTTGTCTATAATTGAGATTAAATCCCATTCCCTTTTGCATGCTAATCATGTGCTTTAACACTGAGATTTACGTCCAGATCTCTCTTACAAGTTTAGGAGTCTCATAGATACTACTTGCAGGACATTCCAAATAAAACACCTAAATGATTTCCCTCAAAATAGAAAGGTGCATAAAAGTATAACCAAAGGTAAACAGTTCAAGGAATTCATTTCCCATCTCATCTGATATGTTTGGTTTTGTTTAGTTGTGAACAGAGACTCCTTTCCACACACCCAGGTTTGTATTTTCATTCACTAGGGAAGCTTCTTTCTTCACACATAACTGATCCTGGATATATTACTTCCATTGAAGTCAAAGTCCTGTTTGTATTGCACTTCTGCCTTCTACTTATTCATTTTTTTCCACATATGCGTATACCACTCATCTCCATCGCACCCATAACATAGAGTAATTTTGTTCTGGTGCACATACATCTGTGAACCACTCTTTGAGATTATTCATCCCTGAATTTATTAACCTTATATAGGAAACTTTCATAGGATGTGTTCTGTTTGATTGTCTTTATTATTTCCTTAGTCTCCCCTATCCTCTGGCAATCCTCATCACCATTCAGAATATTTTAGAAAAAAAAAAAACTGATTCCATTGAAATTTAAGAGCTGCCATTCTCTCTTGTAAGGCCTTCCAAGATCTCATCCATTATTTAGTTTGGCTGATATCCTGATACTTTAACTCTCAGCCCAGTTTGACTTGTAGAAAAATCATCCACCACAAAATTTATCTCTGTTTGCACTTAGAAGAAAATCACAAACTAAATGTGGGGTTAAAGATATAAAGAACACTGACAGGATGTGGTGAATGAATGGTCTCCTGTGTGAAGCTCAAGGGATATATATATAAAGAATCAGTGTACAATTTGCATCATTATGGTCCAGTAGAAAAACTTGAAAATTTATGGAAGCCCAAAGAACGAATCACAGAAAGATAGTAACAGTGATGTAGTCTTCATTCAGCAGACAGA